>NC_086008.1:21980200-22280200 GCF_030014385.1 Trichomycterus rosablanca | reverse complement strand
TATTTTCTAAAAAGCTGAAAGTGTTCATGCATTTCTGAAGCTTGAACACTGGACTTTCACACCATGCTGCCACTTGCACCTAAAAAGTGTCGACCAGCTCAGACGTTTTTGCTTTTTTCACTGGTGTGGAAGTAGCGAGAAAGAGAGATGGTTCTGTCTGATCAGTTGGACTACAGGTGAATAATTTGATGAAGGTGATGAAGAGTAAATTTTAAAGCACACAGATCTCACCTGAGATCAGATTCTTCCTCCTATGCATTAAACAAACAGAAATCTGAAGCGTTTCATTTCACATCATGTGTTTATCTGATCCTTCACACTTCATTAATTACTATCACTTTCTACACCAGCAAGGCTGAACAGTTCTCACAGTCTCTACTGTCCTGCAGCTCTTTTGCTCCACACTAGAGTTCTGACTATATTTAGTGTTAATTATTATTTGGATAATAATCACACACGTTTTCTAGGTTAGAATGATTGAAGTAGAGCCTGTGGCGCCACTGACCTAGTCACTCACTTATTCATATAGTTTCATTTTCATGCTCTTTGGACTGTGGTGGATCTGGTTTCCCAGTATCACTGGGCACAATACAGTAACACACCCAAACAGGACATCAATCCTACTGTGGGGTTTCTGCCATCTTTTCTTCTCAGATTTATCCACTGTACCCCATTGAATCCTGGATCTTTGTTGAGATTGTGGATGTTTTGTGTCTTTTGTTTGTTACGTGGATTTTGTTATTCTGGCCACATCATTTACCTGTGTTTATCCACTTTTATTAGTTTGGTTAGACATCCTGCACTTGGAATCATTTTTATTCTTGCATGTGCTGAGCTTCACAACATAACCCTATTATACAAAATCAGGTACAGAAGTATATAATTGTTTCAGTCGTTCTATCTCAAACAGCAAAGTTTAAATACATTTAATGGTGGGTTTTAGTTCTGCACTTTACACACTGATATTTCTCTGGATTTCCTGCACTGTACATGATGAAATATCTGATATTTCAGCAACTGCTCATTAAGGAACTCTGTTTTATTACTGGTTGGAGTAAACACAGACAGATTAGCTTTGTAAATATTGTAAATGTGTATGGGAGAGGATGATGATGGTGTGTTGTGTGTATAATTTAAGTTAAATATTTTATATGGTTTCCTTGCCTAATTATACATAAATATAAACTACTAATATGCTATTTATTATATAACAATAATGATAATATTTTAAAATATATATCTTATATAATCATCGTCTGTTTACTTTCATTCCCTTCATTTGCTTGTCTTCGTCATAACTTGGCAACCAATGATGTAATAACTATTCTAAATTCTGATTGGTCTAAATTCTTCACAGTACTTAATAAGAGCAGCTGGTTCTCACTGTGTTCGAGTGGAGATAGCGCTCGAGTTTCTTCTTCTATTATACACAAATAATGAACAAATAATAACTTTTACTGACATTTAGAGTCTAGAACTTATATATTTAAAAGTTGTTTGTATATTTTGGTTTGATTGTGATGTGAGAGATGTGTTTTAGTGCTTTAGTGAAAGTTGTGATTTTTCTCACTTTTTTTCCTCATCGTTCATCAGCAGGTGAGTTTATTTTCATCTGTGTTTAATAAAGTTCTGATATTTGAGATTTAGTGTATAAATGACCACATGTTCATAGTGATTCAGTAAACTAAAGAAATCTGCGTATTAATGTAAAAACAATGAACACAGAAGTAAATACAGAAGTATAGTTAGAAAATAGAAACTATACAATTTATGTGTATTAATGTGTTTTAATGCTTAATAATTCATTACATGTGTAATATATATCAGTAATATCTACTGTATAGTTTGAATATACTTTTTTATTTATTTCCTTGTTTTTATGCTAATGAATGACCTGTCAATCAACATACGTCACAGTGCTTCTTTCTTTTTATTGGTTGATGCTCAGCAGACTGGGCTCAGACTAGAGGGATTAAATTATAATTATGAGAGACAGACTGTTCAGATTTATCAACAAATGTCCAGCTCACCATACATCATCACAGTTTCAGAGATTTACCAGGAGATTTAACAGAGGGGACAGAAAACATCACCACCTAAAATTAAATTAGGTTTATACAGCAAGATATATTAATTCACTGCCTCTTACATCTTAAATCAATAGCTGAAGTAGATTCAAACAACATTTAAGTGTTGTCATGCCATGTGTTGAGAAAATACAGTGTCAGTATTAGTATTTATGTTAACCAAATCTGCAGATTTAATTTTTTCCCTCTTGATTTTATTAAAATCAATACAAATGAATACACAGAAACATGAGCTAAGTTGGGACAGGGGCATGTTTAGAACTATGTTCCACTAATTGTTGCCCTAATTTTGCTAATAGAATTTAATTCCATTATTGCTTGATATGAGACTTCTGTGTCCTAACAGTCCGTGGTCACTGTTGTCTGATTCTCCTCTTCATGATGCACCGTACATTTTCCGTAAGGAGACACACCTGGACTGCAGGCAGGCTGCACAAGCACTTTGTATTTTTGAAACCGTGCTACCTCTGACCTAATTCTAATTATATCCAGTTATTTGACAGGTCTGATTAGAAGAAGCTGGTCGGATTTGTGTTACCAAAATAACTGTAAAAACATTTTACGTTTACAGGAACTCACTCACTACAGGTCTTCTTCAATCGAGCCAGAGAAATCAACTTTCCAGAGTTCACGGCTGTCGGTTTGGTGGATGAAGAGGAGATTTTGTACTATGACAGCACTGTGAGGAAGCTGATGCCGAGAGCTGAATGGATGAAGAAGGTTGACGCAGAGATTCCAGATTTCTGGCCCAGATACACTCAGATTACTCAGGGCTTTGAGGAGACCTTCAAAGTTCGGTTGGCAACACTGATGGAGCTCTTCAATCAGACTAAAGGTGAACGTGACGTTATTAATACAGAACAACGTCTCTGTTCTCACATTCACATCTTCTAATACTCAACACATTTCTACATCTATTAACCTTCAGATTTATTTCTACAGCTCTCACTAACACTTTCTCTCACTAACAGCAGAAATATGTGGACACCACTTCAACATCAACATGTACAAACTCCAGTCTGAAGCTTAAACACCAGTTTAGTTTGTAGAGCTAAAAGAGGAGGAACCTCCATCAGCCTGATGGGATTTAACCTCACGCCCTTCTCTGTAACAGTCACATGATCCAGAACCATCACAATAATCATATAAAGTTTATTATGTAGAATAAAGATGAGGGCGAGTCGGGGGTGAGGGGGATCAGAGTGGGATTGTGGGTAATGAAATCGTTCCTGAGGTGGAACTCTCTCCTGTTGGAATGGTGACGTTGTAGAGAAAGTGTAAAAGCAGCAGAACACAGTTGACTGGTGAAGAAAAGTGAAGAGGAGGATGAACTCACATTAAGCAGCAGCAGCACAGTGACGCCTGACACACTGACTGTAATTAACACTCATTAACATCATCTAATTAACTCCTGCTGTTACAGTCCCAATGTCCAAAAGTCCAGTTGTAACCGCTATGTAGCTCCGTCCCCTTTCTTTCCCCTTTCTTCCATCCTTCAGTTTGGACTTTTCTACATCAGTAGCTTTGCCCACTTTCCGACCAGACGCTCCGCCCATTACTGGGTCTGATCATCTCTCCTCCAGTGGATCTGATGTTCACTCTTCACCCTAAAGAAAATCTCCATCATGTTTCGTAATGTATAAATGAAAGCATCACATGTGGAGGGACATTATTAATAGAACATTCATTCACTCATTCATTGTTCTACATGAACAGAAATAAAGCAGTTACTGTTAAAGCTAAATGGGGTTGAATATTTATTCAGATACAGTGGTGCTAAACAGATGAAGATTTATTCCAAACTAAACCCAAATTAATGAAGAAATTCATTTAAATTTGTGACTGTTAGGAGGAAATCCAGGAGACCCCATCACACTAATATCTGTTTGTGTGTGTTTGTATGCAGGAGTTCACACGTGGCAGAGCATGTTCAGCTGTGAGCTTGTTATTGACGCAATTAGAGGATATGAGCAGCACGGTTATGATGGAGAAAATTTCAGGTCAGTGATCTGATACTAAATGTGATGTGATTTTTTTCTAAGCTTGAACTGATTGAACTGCAATTTCCTTCGGGATAAATAAAGTCTTATATTATCTTATAACTAATATACGAAGAAATGATTTGGTTGTCATGTTTGTCACTAATATTTTTAATTTACAGGCTTTGCAAACAGCATCTTACCAGCAACTCTTAGATGAAGAAAAACGGTCTGACCTGATTAGTACATAATAAAATCAGTTTGTGTTTCTGAATCAACAGTAGAAAATCATCTGTTACCATTAAAACTCACTTCAGCTGCTCTTTCTGTCCTAATAAATTAGGCTTTTGTAGAAACTTTACCTGCTGAATATGATTAATGAAGCTCTTGGTCTCGATTCTCCTAATAGAGTTTAGTGGTGGTAAGTGTAACTGCGCTGAATCACCAGTAGGCGGCAGTAAAAGCTCCTCTATTATTTCTTAGCGTCATAATAAAACTCATTTTCAGCATTTAGCAGACGCTTTTATCCAAAGCGACTTACACAATGAGCTGAACACGATGAGCAATTGAGGGTTAAGGGCCTTGCTCAGGGACCCAACAGTGGCAACTTGGTGGTGGTGGTGGTGGTGGTAAAAACTCTCACCACTAACTCGTTATATTTATTCGTTCATTCATTTATTCATCTGATTCACTCATTCAATAATTTTTTTTTATTCATTCATTTATTTAAAATGTGTGTATAAATGGAGAGAGAGAGAAAGCATGTGAATACAGAATCTCATACATTCATCAGTATCTGCTTAATCCTAAATATGAAACACGACGATCCATCTCAATCCATTTAATTACACCAGGTGGGGAATCCACCTCCTGCATGTTTTGGGAGGTATCCAGATTACACTGAGCAAATCTACGTGAACACAGAGAGGGAACATGCTATCCTAGTGGTTAGGGTACTGGTCCAGCAATCAAAAGATTGCCTGTTCAGGCCCCACCGCTACCAGGTTGTCACTGTTGGGCCCCTGAGCGAGGCCTTTAACCCTCAAGTGCTTAGACTGTATACTGTCGCTTTGGATAAACGTGTCTGCTAAACGATGAAAATGTAAATAGAAAAGACCACTGTTATAATGATAGAAATGTTCCATCATGTTGAGCTGGTGTTGATAGGTCAGAATAACTGCACTCAACCTAAATAATGCCAGCAAAAAAACCCCGACATTAATACAAAGCCACTCGACCCCCTGTGGTTTACAGCTTATGTCCATTTACAGCAGATTGTTTAGTGTCAGTAGAAAGGGGCTCACTAACTTTACAGCAAAGTTTCCGAAAGTTTATCCATGTGGTGTTGTTGTCCACAGGAGCCTAAATCAGGAAACTAAGAAAGTAATTAATTCATTATTTTATTACTGTAATCAGAATGTAAATGAACTATAAATTCTTGACTGCTTTTCTCATCAAAGCTGGTGATTTTCAGTCCAGTTTAAAATGCATCACGGCTGAAGGTTTCACTTTAGTTGGCTCAGTTTTGGCCTCTGGTGAGGTGAAAAGCCTCAGACAACTTTGCAAAAGTTTTGCATGTCATGCAGATATCAGATAAGGTTGATGTGGCTAAAATGCTGCATGACAAGTAACAGTTGACACATGAGACCTCAATTTTTTTTTACACTTTACAGTTTTACTGCAGAGAAATAAAGAAGTTCAACAGTCACACAACCAGTACAATCGGTAATTGTGTGCAGTATTTTTCTCAGAAAGGTGTTTAGATCACACCACAAACCACAAACCTTTGCTCTGCATGTGTCCATTTCAGAGAAATTCGTGTAAAGGTGCCTGGTGCAAATGTTTTCCAACCACAAAACTGATGCTCAGACATTTTCAGTGTACCACCTCCATCCCTCACCCCTCTCTGCTCGCTGCATTGAAACCACATGGTCACTTTATTTTCCATGAACAATCATTCACTATTTTTTTTAAAATCCATCCACACAACTGCCTTATTAACAGAAATCCATTCATTCATCCAGCCAATCATATATCCATCCACTCAGTCTATTCTGGACTAGCAATCAAAAAATTGCAGGGACTTTAACCCCCAGTAGCACTGAAAATGGTCACACTTGTAAGCTGCTATGGATAGAAGTGTCTATTAAATTCCATAAATGATTATTTTTTTAAAGTATTTTACAAGACTGGGTTTGTTCTGCTGAGTGAACATGAGATTAAACCTTTTAGCACTTTAACCTCACACTACTTTCTTTTCTCACAACAACCATACTGGTGAAATAAAACTTTATCTGAATGATGATTGCTCACATTAATCTTTCCAATAAAAATGCACCTTATTCCCTTCTTTTAGAAACTATTTGGAATTTGCATATAACTTTTATATAGATGAACCTTTTGGGTCGACAGCTGACTGTAGCCCCCCAATCAAATTTAACAGTTGACTCCAAAATGACCCACACTGATTAGTTGTTATTTGGGTCTCAGGATTGCACTGACAGTAACATGGTAATGTCGTAATATGAGTGTATTAGGTGCAGCAGTGTTGTTGGGGGACTGTCACATTGTTATTAAAACATTCGACGTTTCACCAAGTGAAAATTATCATCTTGTAAGCAGAAAAGTTTGCTTTACAAAAATAGAGCAGTAATTGCTCTGTGGTTATGGTACTGAACAAGCTATAAACATACTGCTGGTTCAAGCTCCATTGTTGCAAGTGTTGTGTCCTTAAGCAAAACTTTTAACCCTCAGTTGTTTGCGTTGTATAAGAGAGCACAATTGTAAGATACTTCAGATTAAATCATCTGCTATAAACACAGTTAATTTAAATGAATGTATTTATTATAGTTAGTTAATAGCACACTTCATGTGATTAATAACGTAAACGTGATGTTGCTACAGGAGGGTCAGGGTCAGTACTTTACACACCCCCTCCACACTGATACACCAACATCAGCTTCGGAGGATGGTCGTTTTCTCTACGTCTCTCGTCTCATTCACAGTCATGTCCCAGTTTGTGATGCTTTCAATTCTCTGTGCTGTGGGTAAGTGTTTAACCACTCATTTATTATTTTATACATGAATGCATATTGAAATACAATCAGAAAACAGTTAAAGTTGTGTAATAATAGATCAGAAAATTAAAATGCTTTTCTATGTTTAGTTTTATTCATAAAATATATTAGTGAGTCAATGTATCACATTGACATTTTTCTTCTTATTTCAGTTTAAATAAGATTAAGATTAAATTAAATTAGATATAAAATGATGTATGTAGTGAATAAGAGATGTTGGTTTTTGGTTACAGGTTTGTTTGTGGAGACTTTCGGCTCATTAACGTTGGAGGCTGAACCTGGAGAGAGAGTCACCATGTGGTGCCAACATGAGCTGAATCGAGCAGCTAACATCTACTGGTTCAAGCAGAACAGTTCATCCTTACCGGTTCTGGTTGGATGCAGGCTGTTTTTATCTTCTGCTCCATCAACAGAATGTCACTTCCTTTCAGAAAAAGAAGGAATCATAATGTCTCTGAATGGGAGGAATTCTTCTCTCACAATCAGTGCAGTAAATTTCTCTGATTCAGGACTTTATTACTGTGTGTTCATACTACGAGATCAAATGATGTTTGTCAATGAAACTTATCTACAAGTGAAAGGTACGTTTATTCAGAGACAATATATTGTGTTAAATGTTGACTGAAAACATAAGAATTCTAAAATGTTTTTGTTTTTTGTTTTTTTCAGAGAAAAATGAAACAAATCTTAAGAAAGCAGAAAGAAAAAGAGGTTTAAGATCTTTGCTTGTGTAGTCATTTATTGTGCGTCAATGCGTCTTTATAAAATATTTGATTTTAAATGTTAATGTCATTTTTATTGTCTTTCTTCATCTCCAGATTTTTCCTCTGTCTTCTTCATGGTAATTGTGTTGATTGTTGTAGCGATTGTGATTCTTCTCAGTTTCCTGATCATTATACAGAAATTCAGAAAATCTCACACAGGTAAAATATTATAAGTATAAATTCTAAGCATATAATATTAATAAAAGAAAAAAATCTATATATTCTTATTTTAGGTGCTGGAAATGACTCTCATATGCCTAAGGTAAATCTGATGTTTTAAGTCGTGTTGCTCTGTTGTTTCATTTAGAATGTCTAAATATATTTTTAAAAAATATCTATAAACTTTTTCTGCATTATTATACACATTATACACATAAGTGTCTAAGGCTTTATAGTAATTTTAAAATTCACTATAAAACTTTTTAATGGTTTTGGTTGTTTGAATTTACATTCTTTAAAAAAATCACTCTGGCTTTATAAGAAAACAAATATGCACCAGAAACCAACTAAAACACCCTATATGTTCGAGGAGGAATATAAATGTTTTTATTTATTTGTTTTTATTTATTCGAGGTTTAAGTTTTATATAGAAAATATATAAAACTCCTTGGTATTTCTTGTGTGCTTGCATATACAAAGATTAAAAGTTGCAGATAAGAATTGTTATAATAAAAATTAATTTATGTTTGATGTTTAATAATATTTAAGATTGTTAGCTATTAAATGTGTTTAATTAAATCATTATTAACAACTTCTAGTCATTTATGCACTTTCTGTTAATAATCATATTAATTCTACACTTACAAACCAACTGTTGTTGTATGATAAATAAACAGTTTTTTCTTGTCAGTTATTTATATGTTTATTACTGCTAGATGAAATGATTTATTGGTTTATTAAATCTGCTGTATCTTCTGTATCATTACAGAAGAAGAACCGAGACTCTTTGAGTGATGCTGCTCTACATGTTGATTATTCATGTGTTGTTTATCAGGTATTAGAGTAGTGATGTCAATGTCATTTATTGTTTGTACACAGCAAAACTGCTATTTCATGGTCAGGTGCTGAAAGGGACTGTCTGTGATTTTTTATTTTTTATTTAAAAAGTTATAATTGGAGTTATAGTGTGGAAACAGCAGAAGGAAATAAACATTTCCAGTCTTAAGATATTTAATGTGTTGTATTTTTCGTTTTAGATAACTGGTTAAAAACATAAATATATACATATATATAAACATCCACTGGAACCACAAGAGAAACGTAGTTATGTTTGATTTTCTTTTCATACTTTTAAAGTTGCAACTAAGTACAAGTTTATATTATTATTATTTTTTTTATTCTTTTCCCCCTTTTTCTCCCACTTTAGCGAATCCAATTTCTGCCCGTCAATCATCCTCTCACTAATGCTGGTCCCTGCTCCTGATTGGGGAGGACGATGCTGCTCCACGCCCACTCTGACACATGCACAGCAATCGAACATCTTATCACCTACACTTGAACTTGTCAAGTGCAGTGCAGTACAGCGCTGTGTACGGAGAGCCACACCCCCTACTGCACTCTGTGCAGGCGCCACCAACCAGCCAGCAGAGGTTGTAATCGCACTAGTCTGAGAAAGAGTCAACATCCGGCTTAGTCCTGCCCCTATCGAACAACCGGCCAATTATTGTTCTTGATGCCGTCAGCCACAGCCGGAAGGCAGAGCTGATATTCGATGCGATGTATTCGAGATCTCAGCTCTGGTGAACAGTGTGTGTTTTACCACTGTGCCACCTGAGCAGCCTAAGTACAAGTTTTAACATAAATACATACATAAAAACTAAACTTTCGTAATTCCATTTTGTTAAACAGCTGTACATTTTTTGAAACTAAGTGGTCTATAACAGAACTGAGATCAGTTAAGCAGAACTTACATCTTACAGTTAATGGCAGATCATTATTTTTGTAATGAGTTTGATTTGCTAACAGTTTGAAACCACATTTCAAAAAAGCTGGCAAAGCACCATTGGGTCACAAATTGTTGTAGGTGTGAATGTATTTTTTTATTCTTGTTTGAATAAACTGCTCAGCAGTCAATGATCAATTAGAGACAGGTCTGGAATGCAGATAGGCCAGTCTAGCACCTTCACTCCCTTACTACAAAGCCACACTCTTGTAACACACTCAGAAGGTGGCTTGACTTTGTCTTGCTAAAATGAATTCTCTGTACCCCTCAGCGGTGTCTTTACTTTACAGATGTACAAGTTACCCATCATTTTCCAGTGTCCCAAAAACATGATGTTATAGATTTAAAAGCTTGTCAGACCACATCACACATTTCAACTTCGCAGTTCAAGTTCTAGCCCTGAGAAGTCATCGTTTGTAAATGTTGTTGATATTTGGCTTCTGCTTTGTGTATTGCAGTCTGAATTTGTATTTGTAGCTGCATTGATGAACTGTGTTTAATAACCAGGGTTTACTGAAGGATTTCTGAGTCCATGTCATTTTGTTAATTACAGACCCAGTTCATTTTTAATGCAGTGATAAAACATGCTTCTAAAACATCAAACAGAAAAAAAATTTCTTTTACCATAACAATAAAGTACCAATGCAGCTGTAAAATAATTAGAATGTCGATTGTTTTAAAATATTTTATGTAAAACAATAATAAATTAATGCAAAAAAATTACAGATTTGAATTTCTATCGTACATTCAGATTTAAAGGGTTTGATAAGTTTATTTATTTAGATATGGGACATAAACAGTGATGTAATTTTGTATTGTTTGTATTTAAATGAATGAATTTATTACTTAATGAAGTTTTTCGTTAACTACTCACTGATTATGAAGTTTGAAGCTCTTGGCCTTGATCCTCCTGTCAGGAGTCACATTGGTCATGCTCCTCTCAGGGAGTTTTGGCGGCATCTAGTGGCGCTAAATGGAACTGCACCAGTCTAATAGATCTCGCCCTTTGCTAATTAGACACACCTGGTCTCAATCAGCTCCTCATTACCGAGCATTCATGAGCCTCCTGTTTTCCTCCAGTTCCTTACCAGATCGTCCGTTGATGCCAGTGTGGTTTCTGCTCAGCTTTTCTGATTTTTTGAACCATAGTTGATTAGATTTAGCTTTTTTCCTGAGTTCCAGCCAGTTCCTCCTGCCTCCATCTCAGCTTTCTGGTTCCCCGCCGCTCCTTTTGGTTTCCTTCAGCCCTTGAGTATTTTCACTTTGTGTTTTCAATAAACTTGTTAAAACTTCTCTGTGTCTGTGGTGTGGTGTTCGCCTTGTGGTTCCTCCTAAACCTTTATTGGCTTAGTGCCGACCCTAACACCTGGTGGTGTTTAGTGAAGGTGAGTAACTGTGCTGAATCACCAGTAGGAGACAGTAAAAGCTCCTCTGTATATACATTTGTACATTTTTAATAGTGACCGAATACATGTGTCGTTAATTTAAAATTTAAAAAATGCTATTCTGTTTTACATTTATAAGCACAAAGTCAAGAGAAAATAGCTCTTATTCACCAAAACACAACCACATGGAATAAGAGCCTGCTCTGATTCATTTGCGTAAGGTGCGTCCGTACTTTACAGTTTACACTTATTTCCATAAAATTGACCCTATTTCTGTATGTGCAAAGTATTCAAATACTTACAATCTTCCAATCCCTACCAATGTACCGATGTCTGTTAGGTTTTTAACAACATAATGATAATAGCAGAGCAGGAGGGGAGGAGCGAGGTGTGAATGTAAGATATGAGAGGAGTGGTCCCATCACACTAGTATCGATCCGATACCAATACCAACATTGGTATCAATAATATCAATATTTTTAATCGACCCGTGTTGGTGAGTCTGACACCACATGAAAACACTGAATGCAATGAAAGAAAGCCACTTGGACAGGGTTCCAATTCACCTCAGGTAAGACACTAACTCAGACAGAGAGTACAGAACAGTGGCCACAACAAAAGACCATTTAGCTTCCCTAAATGTATAGTTTTTACTGTGGGCAAAAGTTCAGTCAGGGAGGTAAAATTTTTTTTACTCCCCATTGTTTCCCCATTGTTTCTTTTGCAATGTGAGATCTGCAAAGAATTTTCAAGACTGATCTCCAGTTATTATAAGTGCTTGGTTCGATTTGTTGCTGTTAAAATGGCACAACCTTAAAACAAACGTTATTGAAACTCAATAACGTTTGTTTTAAGGTTGTGCCATTTTAACATTTCATGTTTCATGTAATTTCAATGAAATTTATATTTCATGTAAAGCACTTTGAATTACCACTGTGTATGAAAGGTGCCCTACAAATAAAATTTCCTTGTCTTGCCCCAGGGGGTTCATACACAGTGGTAATTCAAAGTGCTTTACATGAAATTTAAACCAGAGAGATGAAATGCTTTACATAAAGAATATAAAAATTTAAAACATGAAAAACTTAAAGAAAATATAAAGTAAATTGGCTTATAAAAGTAAGTGAAAATAACTTATCAAGGCTAAAGTGCAGTAATAACAGAGTGCAAAATTTAGAGTTCAGTTACAGGCACAGAAAATGTTTAACCTGGATTTAAACATTACATCTACATCTGATATCTCCTGGCAGTCAGGTTCAGTTCTATGCAGCTTAACAGATAAATGCTGCTTCACCATGCTTAGTCTGGACTCTGGGCTAGAACAAGTGGTGACCTGTGGTTCAAGCAGTAAGAAAATATGACATTTCTTTTTTTTAAGTCTTGCTGCATGGAAAAAAAAAGTGAAAGTAAAGTGAGTGAAATAAAATTGGAATCCTCATAAACTGTCTGCAGTTGTTTCGATCCCTGAACTATCACAATTGAAGAATAAAACTTGATCTGAATGGTGATTGATGACACTTTGTTATTCATAAGTAATGCACATTAATTATACCCAGGTGTGGTTGGTCTATTGATATTTCATTATTGTCTCAGCAATTTTTTGCTACTTTGGTAGTGATTATGATGTCCCTTGTCCGTTGTCATGACTCCACAAAAAAACCCACAACTAGCTCATAGAAACACCAGTGCTTGTCTGATTTAAAAAAAAAATGTTCACAAAAAGCAAACACAACATTTCAAAAATTAATATTATAGCAATATTATTGTATTTACTAAGGAAAACAAGGGTAGTTGAATTATGCAGCGGTTCAACACTCCAAAATACAAAATCAAGCTCACATCTTAATGGCTAAAAATTTTGAGGTTATCTAGTCAAAGTCCTCAATAAAGTCAATAAGGATGCTGAGGTGAGGCCTTAAAAGAGACTTTGAAAAGAGACTGAAAATTTGTCTTCTTGAAAGCAGTTTTCAATTTTTCTTTTGCAGACTGTAGATGTTTTTTCTGTCCCTTTTTTGTTTGTGGCTTTTAAGCCACAGTATTGTATTGTTCCACCTTTTAGTCAAGGATCAGCTCTTTCCATTTTTCTGTTCTAAGTGTGAGGTTTCACTTCCTGCCACAGCTTCTACACTGTACACCTGCCGTCTATCACATCACTGTAACCGAGGGCGGGCCGACATTCTGATTTCTGATGGGTAAGAAACTGGCATCCTGAATTCTGATTGGTCAGATTCTACTTTGGACGTCTTTCACGCCCAAAAACAGAACGAGGAAATGTGGAATAAACTGGGTGTTTAGTTTATCGGTGAGGTTTAAGGTTTATTCTAGAATCTTTTAGAGTTTTGGCCTTGAGTAATGGACGGTAACAGAGCTGTAATCGGGAGAGTCGGTCTTCTCTTCATTTGTGCGTTTTATTCTGTTTCAGCAGGTGAGTTTTGTACACTAACAAAAGTAAATCTTAAGAAGTGAAATATTTTAGGCAAAAAAGCTTTTAAGTAAATTATCTGTTAAGTAAATTTGCTGTACACGGCACTTTATTTGAACGATTATATTGCTTATATAAAGAAAAATTTTTTTTTATCTATCTAATTTATTTATCTAACTTCCTTTTCTTTTTAGAATAGAAAAGAAGAGGTCAATAGAAAAGAATGACACTCACCAAATCATTACAAGTGTACTTTACCTTATTAAAGAATTTACTTACCGTGGTGGTGTAAGTTCGTTTTAAATTGGACAATCGAGATTCGAGATTCTTTTGTCTCATTCTCGGCCAATATACACCAAAATATGATCAAAACTACATAAACTGACTCTGCAGTAAACAAGTAACACACTACAATCCAATAGATTTTCAAAAGTTTGTCTTTTAATTTTGATTTAACGCTATTTTTTAAATGCGAGGGGCATCTGCGTCGACTAAGGGAGCGTCTAAAAAGTGCATGAAGCCTGGTTGTAGTGATTACCCAGTACCATACGGTACTACTGTATTACGTCTTACAGTGTGGACACAGTAAAAATACATATCGTGTAAAAAACTAATAATGATCATTGTAAATTTTAATATAATGAGTGATGTAGTAGTTACCTAGTGACATGTACCACTTACTTACACATAAAGTAAGAGAAAGAGTTCTACAGTATGAGTACAGTAATAAAGAATAATTTGTAAAAAATTAAGTTCAGGCATTTTCATTTTGCCCCTGCTACTACATAGATTTTTATAAATAAAAATATTTTTGGTTACTAAACATTTTTTTTATTTATTTATTATTATTTTTTTTTAATCATTTTGGAATCAATAAGCAGAACCAGAATCACTAAAATATAATTAATACTGCCTAGAGAGCATTAATCCAACAATGACTTCTTGGTTAGTTATCAGTTAACCGAATCTATACTATCTCCAATGATAAGCGATTTGAGATTATTCCTTCATAAAGGGGAGGCACGGCTAAGTGGGTAGCACTGTCGCCTCACAGCAAGAAGGTCCTGGGTTCGATCCCCAGGTGGGGCGGTCCGGGTCCTTTCTGTGTGGAGTTTGCATGTGTCTGTTTGGTTTTACTGTGACTGTGTCTGCGTGGGTTTACTCCGGGAGCTCCGGTTTCCTCCCACAGTCCAAAAACATGCAAGTGAGGTGAATTGGAGACACTAAATTGTCCATGAGTGTGTTCGATATAACCTTGTGAACTGATGAACCTTGTGTGAAGATAAACGACCGTTCCTGTCATGAATGTAACCAAAAGTGTAAAACATGACGTTAAATGCTAATAAACAAATAAACAAATCCTTCATAAAGAATCACTTCAGATACTTTTGATTTTGAGGTCCAAGCTTAAGAACTCTCCTCTTAAGTACACCTTGCAGTTTTTTATAGGGTTTAGGTCAGTGGATCTGGATGGCAGTGGCGGCTCCTGCCAGATCTCTCAGTGGGGCCAATTGTTACGATGATGGCCAAGGTGACCTGTTCAATGGGTAAATTAACAGCTGGCTAACTAGACAATTGTCAGCTTACATTGTACAAATTAATTAGTTAGCTAACTTGACATTGTCACATTGCATTAAACAACTTGTTTTTTCTGGTCAACTCATGTAGCACTATATATATATAAATATTTGTCTTTTAGCTACATACTGTACAGTATTTGTGGACTGCTATATCCAGGAATACATTGTAAATATCTTCTTGAATAAAATTATTTTGGCTCTACAGTGACTGAGCTATCAGCAGAAATTGTATCAGAAATTGTCTATCAGTTTGCCCTCACAAATAACTTTGATCACGGGGAGAGAGCAGCTTTACTATTAGTTAAACAAAATTAAGAAAGCCCTCACACTCACAATTATTTAATTCAGTCTTCATCAGATAGCATTTTATTTTAGGTGGAGAAGATCCAGAATAAAGATTGGCATTGGCACTGATTGGCATTGGCACTGACAATTAAACAATTAGGGAGAGACAGTAAGTGCAATCACAATTCCCCGGTTACATGATTTCCTCCCTTTGAAGACACTTGCTTGATGTTTGGTTTGGGTGGCCCCAATTCTTTAGTTGCCAGTTTATCGTGATTAGTATGACGACTGAATAGCACTTCTCTTAATGACACGATTGAGTTGCTCTGAGTTGACATAGCCATGTTGACCAGATTGCTGAGCTAACATTGGCCGTATATCTTATTCTTTCAACTTTGTAACAACAGTTTGGAGAAGGCTCTTTCCTGTTCCATCATGACTGTGTGTCTGCGCACAAATAAATACTGTAACAGTCCCACTTGCCATGGAGTTCAGTGAGGGGGCTTAATTACAGAATCATGTTCTTCTGCCTTGCCATTTTCGTGACTGTCAGCCTTTATACACCATCTGCTGACTAGGCAGAATGACATTATTTTATTACAAATATGTGGTTTGATGAGTTTGGCGTGAAGAAAATCCACCTGATCCAGCGTCTTCTTCGAGAAAACCTGAAGCTCCTCAGTTTAAAGATCAGAAACTGAAAATGCAAATAATAGTTTGCTCTTATGTGAATAAATAAGAATTAAATTTTTTTGAAGTCAATGAGAAGTGGTTTTATGCAAAATATAAACAAACAAGCTGCTCTTTGACTGTTGTATTAAAAGATGAAAGTGTTGATGAATCAGATAAATGATACAGGATCAGTTCCCTCTCTAACTCTGATATGAAGAGCCGCTTCTACCTGATACTGATGATCATGAAGACACTGAGTGGTTCAATCACTGACTGTAATAAAGGGGGCGGAGCATTGATTCACCAGCGCATCATTCAACTGAATTCTGATCTGATTCTAATTACATTTAATTATCTGATATTAATAAAACACGTCTGATTAGAAAAAAGCTGGAAGATATTTTTCTGTTTGTTGAATTTGTGTTAATAAAAAAAATTAAATGTTTTCAGGAACACACTCAATGCAGTACTTCTACACTGGAGTAAGAGGAATTAATTTCCCAGAATTCTCTACTGTCGGAATGGTGAATGGAGGCCAGTTTGTGTACTATGACAGTAACATCAGGAAGATGATCCCAAAGACAGTGGGTAAAAAAGAATGAGGATCCAGATTACTGGGAGGAAGAGACTCGGATTGCGCAGGGTATTGAGGATGCCTTCAAAGTAAATGTTGCTACACTGATGGAGCGCTTCAACCAGACTGAAGGTAAAAGTGCTGAATCCAGAAGAACGTCTCTGTTCTCACATTCACATCTTCTAATCCTCAACACATTTCTACATCTATTAACCTTCAGATTTATTTCTACAGCTCTCACTAACACTTTCTCTCACTAACAGCAGAAATATGTGGACACCACTTCAACATCAACATGTACAAACTCCAGTCTGAAGCTTAAACACCAGTTTAGTTTGTAGAGCTAAAAGAGGAGGAACCATCCATCAGCTTGATGGGATTTAACCTCACGCCCTTCTCTGTAACAGTCACATGATCCAGAACCATCACAATAATCATAAGAACTTTATCATGCAGAATAATATACTTAGAAATCTAGAATTGCTAATGATTGTAAAGCTGATCAGGTCCATCAAATTTTCTCCTTTATATTTAATGAATTGAAGTAAACTACATCACCGAACGTATGTGGATACCACACCTATTTATTAGGTTTAGTTTTTTCAGCCTTATCCATTAAATAAAGAAATTCATTTTAATTTGGGACTGTTAGTAGAAAATGAAGAGTAAAATGTGGTGTGATGTTTAAATGAAGAGAGTAGAAGGAGAAGCTCAGGTGACCCCATCACACTAATATCTCTCTCTCTCTCTCTGTGTGTGTGTGTGTGTGTGTGTGTGTGTGTGTGTCTGTCTGTAGGAGTTCACACATGGCAGTGGATGTACGGCTGTGAGCTTCATGATGATGGAACCACTAGAGGATACGATCAGTACGGTTATGATGGAGAAGATTTCATCAGTCTGGATCTGAAAACTGAAACCTGGACGGCAGCAAACGCTAAAGCTGTAATTACCAAACACAAGTGGGAAGCTGCAGATAAAGATATGAATCTGGCTAGTCATGACAAGAGATACCTGGAGAACATCTGTATTGATTGGTTGAGGAAGTACGTATCGTACGGCAGAGAGACTCTGGAGAGGAAAGGTAACGAGTTTCATCTTCTCTGTTACTGTAACTACATTCATCACTGAAAACCTGCTGCTCATTATTTTCATACTTAACATCATCTATCACCTACTCAGGGTTCACATTAATCACTTAATCACATGTTAATCCACTTACTCTGATGTAATGACACAATGAACTGTTCTATTCAAATTTTCTTATTGATCAGATTGTACAAAATCAAGGTGCATACATTTTTTAAAACTTGTTTTTCTTATTTGCTTTAAGTTTGCACTGACAAGTGACTTTTCCAGATCTTAATGCTACTAAATTTTCTTTTTGTTGTGGCGCAACGGTCTAATACGGTTTGAATCTCAGGCTGTCCCTCAGGGAGGGAGGTTTCATTAATGCTGTGAGAAGGTGCTTCTTGCACTAGTGCTTAGCATGGTCCTCCGTATGTGATATCCACATATCCACATACTCCATACCCTGAGATTCCACCACTGGCAGACCAGCTGATTGTTTGGCACAATTAATCTAAAAAAAAATTAAACATTTTAAAGAAATTCTTTTTTCATTTATTCTTTCAGTGCTTCTTTATTTAGGCATCAGCACAGTGGATAATTTTGATCTGGATATTTGATTTGGCACAGTTTTTAGTAGATACTTTTCCTTATGCAGCCCTCCTCATTTTATTTGGAGTTGGGTGTTTAGAGTGCACTGAGAAGTGCACCTCCAAAGGTCTAGGCTGCCCCCACCCCATCCCTAGACAATTGGTTGTGTCTGTAGGAGAAAAGGCTAGATGGGAAGTCTAATTAAAGCACTGACACAAATGGTGGAGAAACATAAAAAGAATATTGTGTTTCTTCAGTAAAAATATGTGGTCGGTGGCTCCACGTGTCAGAGGAGGTGTGTGCTAATCTTAGGTCCTCTTGAGAAAAAGGGGAAAATTAGTGAATGCAGAATTTTTAATATGAACACTTCAATGACAGTATTGGACGTCTGAATCTGATTCTTTTTTATCCTAACACATGATAATTATTAATCAAATTCATATTTCTGCAAGCGTCCGAATATTATTGACTGTAGGAGCTCAGTCCTGTTTCTCTCCGTGTCTCTGCAGATCGTCCTGAAGCCTCCGTGTTCCACAAGCACTTCCCTCAACCAGAGCTGGTGTGTCACGCTACAGGTTTCTTCCCCAGTGGACTGGTGATGTTCTGGCAGAAGGACGGAGAGGAAGTGTACGAGGACGTGGAGATCAGAGAGGCGGTTCCTAACCAGGATGGAAGCTTCCAGAAGAGAGCCGTTCTGAGAGTCTTACCTGAGGAGCTGAAGGAACATGAATACACCTGTGTGGTTCAGCACAGCAGCCTGGAGAAGGACTTGATGCTTAAAGCTCCAGGTAGGAGAACCACGTTCCTGTAGAATCTCCACATTTCTATTGTGAAAGTGTGATTAGAGCTTCTAATAGAGCTTCTGTTCTGGTTCAGGTTCTGTAGATGTAGATGTAGGTAGAGGATCTCTTGGTATCATCGTTGGTGTAGTCGCGGTTGCTGTTCTTGCTCTGGTTGCTCTGATTGCTGGAGTTGTGATCTGGAAGAAGAAGAATTCTGGTAAGAAGATAAAAGTGATTTCAGGAGAACGAATGTCGAGACTTTTTGATTCCTAAACTGGATTTATTGAGTAAATTAATCTAGATGAAGAACTTCAGTTCCATTCAGCAGTAGATCATCTAGAGTTCAGAGTTCCTGTAATAACTGCGGCTTCATCCTCTTTCTTTCAGGTTTTCAACGAGTTCTAGTGAATTTACAAGGCTGTACGTTTACTTCTGATCATAAATATTTACCAATAATATAATATTGTTTTGGTCTTTAATTCAGTTTCTCCTGTAATTTTATGTATTTTTATTCTTTTACAGCTACTGACAACTCCTCCACTGGTTCCTAAAGTTGTGAGTGCGCTGGTGCTGAGAGAGTAAGATCTGATCTGCTTTACACTCTGATAGAAAATAAACTCAGTTTGTATTTCTGAATCTCCAGCAGAAAATCATCTGCTAACATTAAATGTAACTTCAGCTGCTCATCGTTTCTCTTTGTGTCTCCTGTGTAGGACGGAGGTGCAGATGGAGGTGAAGGAATTTAGGAATGTTAAATGGGATTATTGGTTTGGGGGTTCAGCGCTGTGTAAATTCTGCTAGTTTTGTATATGATTGTGTTTGATGCACCAGGGCTGATGGATCAGTTCAGTTCCAGTGGCCTGAAGAACCAGATTGAAGCTGGTGGAGAAGAAGCTGCAGGTTGTGAGTTTCAGGAGGACGAGGAGATGATTTACTCTCTATATAAAGTTCCTGTAGAATTCAATAGAAATTTTGTACGTTTGAATTCCAGTGAAGTTGAAAATGTTTGATGTTGAAAGTAAATTTGTGTAAATGTGAGACTGTTGATGAGATTTGATGAAACTATAAAAGATCAGGAGCGAGAGGAGCAGAATCATGGAGTTCATGCTGGATCATCATCAGTTCAAGCTTTTCTCCAGATGTGGTAACAGAAATGAACTGATGATGCGCTGGTGCCTCGAATTATTTATTATTTAACTGGAAATGATCCAGAAAGTTTTCACATTTGTACAGTTTAAATCTCTTATATATGATCTCTGTAGTATCTACAGATTTGAATAATAAACTTTTTATATTGTTTATTTTGGTGCTGATCATAAATATGTGGACGTATTTCAAACCCTCAGAATCTTCTGTTCTTGCCCAAATCTGTTTTGATCATCATTACCTATTGATCCGCTTCATCAATTCTCACTGTTTTTAAATATCCTTTACTTTCCTATCCTATCTTTTTCTGTGTGTGATTGTTTAACTGGTGATAGTGCCCCATCACTGCAATTTACACTATATAGCCAGAAGTATGTGAACACCACTTAGCCTAGTGGGTAAGGTACTGGACTAGTAACCAGAAGGTCGCTGGTTCAAGCCCCACTACAGCCAGGTTGCTGCTATTTGACCCTTGAGCGAGGCCCTTAACCCTCAATTGCTCAGACTGTATACTGTAACTGTAATGTAAGTCGCTTTGGATAAAGGCGTCTGCTAAATGCCGAAAATATAAATGTAAATAGTTGCTACCAGCTATATACGATCATAATGTACACATGATAAGGTCATCATATGTTTTTCACTTTGTGGCAACAGTTTGGGGAAGGCTTTTCCGTTCCAGCATGACTGTGCAAACAGTCACTGAGGTACACACTAGCCAAGTCATCAAGTGCCACTGAATTCCCTTTATGAACTGAAACTAGAGTATCAGAGAATCTTCAGCTTTATGTTAAGTGAACAGCACATGATGGATAAAAAACACAAAACTATAAAGAAACACTTTTATTTGTGTGAAAGTAACAGAAGTATCAGAGCAGGTCCTCATTCAGTCAGTGGGGGTTGGAGCTGTGATCATACTAAGGTAAACACAATGTTGTTCATAATCAAGGTACATACTTCTGCAGATGCGTCACAAATCTGTAATACCAAACCGGCTTGGCAAGATTATTTAATAACAGCTCTGCCGTAAGAGACATGAGACGGACATCCACACCCTGAGCATGAAAGACATGCAGAACTTTGGACCATAGCAAGATGTGACATGGATCTCGTGTAGCTGGAAGTGTTTCTGTATTTGTGTTGAGTTTGTTCTTAGTCCTACTGGGCCAATTATTACTTTCTGTCATTTAGGTTGAGAATGACTGACTTTTATATTGAGATATTTGGAAATGTACAGCAGTTACAACCCCAATTCCAATAAAGTTGGGACGTTGTGTAAAACATAAATAAAAACAGAATATGATGATTTGCAAATCCTTTTCAACCCATATTCAATTGAATCCACTACAAAGACAAAATATTTAATGTTGAAACGGATAAACTTTTTAGTTTTTTTGCAAATATTCACTCATTTTGAATTTGATGCCTGCAACACGTTCCGAAAAAAAGTTGGGACAGGGGCAACAAAAGACTGGGAAAGTTGAGGAATGCTCAAAAAACACCTGTTTGGAACATTCCACAGGTGAACAGGTTATTGGAAACATGGAAACAGGTGAGTGTCATGATTGGGTATAAAGTCGTTCACAAGCAAGGATGGGGCGAGGTTCACCACTTTGTGAACAACTGCGTGAGCAAATGGTCCAACAGTTTAAGAACAACGTTTCTCAACGTGCAATTGCAAGGAATTTAGGGATTTCATCATCTACAGTCTATAATATCATCAAAAGATTCAGAGAATCCAGAGAAATCTGTGCAAGTAAGCGGCAAGGCCGAAAACCAACATTGAATGCCCGTGACCTTCGATCCCTCAGGCGGCACTGCATTAAAAACCAATATCATTCTGTAACGGATATTACCACATGGGCTCAGGAACACTTCAGAAAACCATCGTCAGTGAACACAGTTCGTCGCTCCATCTACAAGTGCAAGTTAAAACTCTACCATGCAAAGCGAAAGCCATATATCAACAACACCCAGAAACGCCGCCGGCTTCTCTGGAGCAACATATGCTGCCATCCAAGCAACGTCTTTTTCAGGGACGTCCCTGCTTATTTCAGCAAGACGATGCCAAGCCACCTTCTGCACGTGTTACAACAGCGTGGCTTCGTAGTAAAAGAGTGCGGGTACTAGACTGGCCTGCCTGCAGTCCAGACCTGTCTCCCATTGAAAATGTGTGGCGCACTGGCGGACTCACTGCAAAAAATGTGGAGTAAGATTTACTTAAAAAAACTTAGGAAAGTTTTTCCATGTACAAACTGCTAGTAAATTTAACAGACCATATATTCAAGTAAAAGTTACTCACAATTCTATCTGGATTTTACTAGAAATTCAAGTATATTTTAATAGCTGTATCTTAGTAGATTTTACTTAAACATTGCAGCACTAAAAGCATTAAAACATGGCTTATAAAATGCTATATTATATATATTATATATTATTAAAATGCTATATATTATTAAAATGCTATATTATAAAATGCCAAATAATTTTACATTATTCAATTCAACATCAATGATTATCATATACAAAAGCCACTATAACAGACAGACAACATTTTTTGTCAAACTTTTTTATTTGTTTTGCTCAATTAATGGAAATGCATTTTTACTTACAGTTCAGTGAACAAAATGTCTTTCAAACAGCGTGTTGTAAATGGAAAACAAACTATAAAAGTGTCACAGTGTAAGGACAAAATAAATGATATCAATCTTTTAAACACTTTTCTGAAAACTTGCAGTAAAAAAATAAAAATAGATTCAAGTAAAAGTGCAAGAGAAACCCTCGCTCCAGGTGTAGTTATCCTCCTGAACTCATCTTTCACCTAAGACAAAGTAAAAAAAAAAAACAAAGTTAGTAATTATAAAGTTTATGTAGAGCTCAGAATGTTATAATACATATTATAATTCAATTTTACTTTCTCAAGGTTTGCTCACAGGTCGCCTAATAATGCACATTTGTATTTGAAAGACCCGGGACTACACTCTAAGAAGTAATGTGTCATTTTTTCTACACAGCTACTGTGTCCTGCAGTCTGTAACACGTTTTGTGTCATTTCTGGCCCCTTTTTACACAGACACGTGTAAAGTAACTCCAATAGTTAGTCTACACATTTATGTGTAGAACTGTGAGAAAATACATTGTTTAAAAATATATATTTATTCAATTTTACTTAAATTTGTTGGATAAAATAATGGCATTTATGACTAAAAACATAGATTATTTCACATGTAAGATTTAAAATAAATTAATAAATAAAAATATGCGTTAACCAATCACATTTCTCCTATCAAGTATATCTGTGTTTCATGGTTGATTCCCTCTTTCTGGACCATGCAAGGAAAGGCAGCAGGACCCATCCTTATATCCTTATTGGTAAGTTGCAAAAGGAACTAATATTGACTTTGTTTTATTAATGTTTATGTAGTTCATGTTTATCAGTGTTTTGTTGTGTGTTTTATGAAGTCAAGCAAAGCTATAAAAAGTAGGTTTTAACCCTGTGACCTGTTTTAACAATCGACTTTAATTGACCATTGACTTAGTTAACTAAAAAAGGAGGCACTGAATTACATTAATATAAACCTAAGTTTGCTTTTCTGTTCCTATTGAGAAATAAATGTTCTGTTAAACCTGACTAGTCTTTCTTTTTATTGGTATTATTTATCGTTAGCCAACTGGCTAACCGTTAATTGGACTTTTAGTTTGCTCAAAATGGCACCAAAACAGACTGACTGTGGATAAAATTACCTCAGCAACCCTCTGTTTTTCGTTTTCTCAAGGTAATTTACTTAACTATGTGATTACACTGATTGAGTAACATTATTTAAGTTAAATCTCATTATGAGAAGCGAATTTTAATCATGCTAACATTTGTTTTAGCCTAGTTTAGCTCAGTTCGTTTTACTGAATCGGTTCTTTTAAATCATTTGTTTAAACGAATCGAAAAACTGAATCGATTGATTCATTAGTGGTCCTAATGCATTTGGTTCGGAAGTTCAGAATCGGTTCGGAAGAATCGGTTCTTTAAATCGAATCATTAGCAACATTGCTTATTGTTATTAGCATTAAAGTAGTAGTGGTGGATATATTTAGGGTAAAGCACAACCCTTCCAAAATGCATCATCCGATTTACTTTATTCTGGTAAAGGAAACATTTTAGCTTGTAGCTGTGGCTTTCAGGTGACTTGTTTAATAATTTGTTAAACAGCCTATGTGAATAATTAGACATCTGATGACAAATTTGGAGGATTATTAGTTGTGTTAGCTGATTACTCATTTGGTTGGTTGACTAATCAGAATGTTATTCAAAATATTAAATGTTGTAAACGCCTCAGTTCATATTTTGTAATGTGATTACACAGTACCTTGTGATATTGTTTGTCTTTCTTTTAGGACAGAGGAGCAGACGTGTTACGAGTTTTTGCAACCATCTTTAAGAATGGAAAAGTTCAAGGAAGATATATTTTGTACATTTACTGTTAAACTGTAATCTTGTTTTAATGTATTGTCACAAAAAAAGAATGTTATTTAACCATTGTAATATTATACAGTAAAATAAAATGGCTACATGTGTATTCGTCTTTATTTGACCCATATCACCCATTTTCTTGATTACACATAATCAACACACATTGTGTGTGTTAAGTATCCTAACACGGTGGGTGTGCAAAAACAGGATGACACATTTACTGTGTTTAAATCAACACAGTATGTGTCGTCCCTGAGCACACTCCGTACATGTGTTGAAATTCCACACAGTGTGTGTCGTTTTTAACACATGACTTTTTAGAGTGTACAGCCTCACACAGATTTATTTTTAAGTAGGAAAATGGGCTTTCATAATCATGAGACAAAAGAACTATTTTAGAACCAACATTTTAAGCCCACGTGCATTAAACGGAACAAGTTATCACGATTAACATAACTACATAACATTAATTCTGCCATGCTAACGGATGCTAATTTGGAGTCAATAGTGTAGAAAGTTAAACGACTTATTAACTGGCACGGTAATATAATTTCTTAAAAAATGACAACTTACCATAAAACAGTCCCCTTTGGCAAAAGTATGTCATCAACAACTGAAAAACTTAGACTCTAATGTAAAATTGTCCCTGTTGGCACCTACAGGCAGGATGAAGTTGGTAAGAGGTGGAAGTTCGTCCATGTAGGAGTCGACCCAGCTCTCCAGTTCTGCTACGTTCTCACCTCTGAACTCAGTCTTTTCTGGTTTAGAAGCAAAGAGAAAGTGGAAATAAACTTTCATTTCTAACCTGTGGGTTTAAATTCTTGATCTTCCAGCGGACACTGTTGAGTGCTTAAGTAGGGCTAAAATGGTATTGATAAAGATAGATTATAAACTATCAGAAACAAATAAAATAATACATTATTTTGTAGGGGTCTTGGGAATTTCACTTATTACTGTCATTATATTGGCATCAAAAACAACTAAATATTTTTTCTTCAGATGTAAAAACACTTAGAATTGTGTTTAAAATCGTGAATGAGAAGCAGAACTGGTTGTGGAGTGATAGAGATGTGTAGGATGATGTGGGATCTGGATGCTGAGCAACATCCAGGAGATAATAAAAAGTACCTGCTTCAAAATCGAACCTTAAAGATTGATTGAAGTGTGTTACTGATTACAGGGACCAAGAAGAAGCAGGCTGGAAGAGATTCTTGTGCTTAAATAAAACAAAGGTCAAGTTATTTGTCCAGATGACCAGAAGTTTGTTTATAAGAAAAGGCTGAGGAAAAAGGCAAACCCAACAACACTGTACCTACTGTAAAGCATGGTGGTGGTAGAGTTTTGTGCTCTGGAACTTCTTTGGCTGCCACTGGAACTAGTACATTGCTGAAACATTTTTAAATAGCTAAATCATTCTGAATAAGGTGGTGCAATCCATTAATATGTCTCATGCACTCTCAAATCTCAAACAATGTTTTTAACATCTTGTGGAATTCATGCCATGAATAAGCTGTTTTTAGAGCAACTGTGTTTCTGTTAGAATGTTTTTGATAAAGTGCTCTGCGAATGTACATATGTGTAATATTATTGACATCATTCATTTTAATAATTTTAGCAGCACCACCACTATAAAGATGTGTAATGTGGTCAGTTGATTTTCTAACCATGAAATTAGTTTTTTATTCATCAGCTGATGTTGATTTAATGTTGATTTTTCATCATCAACCACAAAGCAACAAATCTAACCACAATTTAACAATTTCAATGCTACTCTGGGTCAATGCTGTTCTGTGTCTTAATTAGTGTTGGATTAAAATGAATGCTCACATTTGTATCCTAGCTTTTGTAATACCATAGAATGTTTTCCTTATATGGTAAAGATCTTTGTGTCTTACAGCAAGAGACTATATGTGTAGGTATGTGTGTGTAGATGAACTAAAAATAACCTAATGACCGTTAACAACTATGTGTGTGTGTTAGACCCTGTCCTCTGAGCTTAGAGGAACAACTGAATGTATAGGTGTAGGTGGTTTTGAAATGGTTTTGCATGCAAGTGTTGTTTTACAGACAGCAGTTGACAGCTGAGAAACACCAAGATGGAGTAACCACAGCACAGATGCTTCCCTGTTCCTCTTTATGAACTGTGAAACCAACGAGATCAAGAACGGCTATGAGTGGTCAAGATGAAGACACCACTCACTTCCTCCTCCTCCTCTTAATAAAAGGCTGCACATGCCATGGATCAATGGACTTCTGCAGAGCTGTTCTGCATGCAAGGACCCTGAGCTCAGAATACTTTTACCAATTGCTTGTACTTATGTTTGAATAAACTTTGTCATGTTTAATTGAATCCTAGTGTCTAATCTTTCCTTGAATTCAGAACACGATATTAGCTGCTACAAAACATTAGCTAGCATTTTGGAATTACAATAGCGATTAATTATTACATTTTATTGATTTCGTTCAATCTAAAATAAATATGCAGTACAATTTGCTTAAAATAATAAATATTAAAAAGCTTACTTCAGAGGTTCTTTTTACTTAAAAAATCTCAAAATGCGTACTTTGGTAAGGGCTTCACAAACTTTTGTATTCAACTGTGTGTAAAACAGATTTAAATCTAATAAAATAATAAAATATAAACTTTCGTTTTTGTTCAGCCTTCAGCCTCAACATCAACCTGCAATTTTGATTTTACCTCAGCAACCGATGACGCGGCGACATCCTGAATTCTGATTGATCAAAATTCTGACGGGCTTCATTCTTATTGGTCAGATCTGGAATAGCTTTCTCCACCCTTAGAGCGGTGTGTCAGTGTAGTTGGTGTTTCTCTCCTGACTGGATTCGGTTTATAATCACAATAAAGATTTAATATTTTATATTTTATTATTATTATTATTTACTCTGGTTCCGGAGAAATGGACGCGTTTATCATGAGAGTTCTGCTTCTACTCAGCTGTGGGTTTGCTGCTGTTTCAGCAGGTGAGCACTAGAGTTTATATGTTAGTAAAAATATTAATAAATGATATAAAACATTACACTGAACATATTTATTACACAGAACTACAAACTATTACATATGTTTACACTATTACTCTTTATTTGTTCAAAACCAGGACATTTAATGTTTTATGTTTTATTCTTAGAATGTTAAATTCAGTAAATATGAGTAATTGTGTAGAAGTTTGTAGATCTGTAGTAAATGTTCTCACTTATATTCACACAGTGTTGAGTTTTGGTGATGATGCACTAAATGTTAAATGTGTTGAATATGTGGAACTGGGCCAGTGACGTCATCGTGTATACACTATAGAACTAGTGCAGGGAAAAACAAAAGTGTTAATTCATGGAGATTAAGGGAGAAAATCTGAAATATTTGGCTATGAACTGATGCTGTAATGTTATTATATTACATTTACAAGTAGAATTTTGGGTCTCCTGACTGGTCTTATGGTGTTATGTCCTGAAAATATGTTTTATATTTATTGTAAATGGGATTATAGAAAACAAAGCTGATAGAACATGAAAATAATTTGGTTTACAGGGACCAGAGTATTAATCTGTTACAGGGACCAAATTACTCATAAAGCCTCAGTTCTCTAAATTATTTTATTATTAAAATTATTATTTCGTGGCTAATAAGAACTAAAATGTTTCAGGCTAAATATAAAGTTTTTCTTGTTTAAAACTGGTAGATGTTGAATAAACCTAATAGAAGATTTTCTAACCTTTTTACTAAGAGTTTAAACTCACACTGATCTGTTGGCTGATTTTTAATGTCATGGAAGGTTTTTATTTGTTCTGTTTTAGAAAATAAATGATCAGCTTAATACAATTGACTGGATTTATTTCAGTCATAAATTCACATAAACATTTAAAAATAAAAATATTTTAAACCAAATTTAGTTTCATTTCTGAGCTGATGGAGGAGAATCTACCTGCTCACTGCTGATGATCTTTATAGCTGCTGATTATTTACAGCTGAATGTTTGGGTTTATTCTAATATAATGATAAATAAATAGTAAAGTAATAAAATTCTACTAACACGTGATCTAAATCCACCTTATTATTAATAATTATTAGAATAAAATCTGTAGGTACGGGAGGTGCAGAGATTCATTTATAATAAATAATAAACTAATAAAGAAAAACGTCACAATAAACACCAACATTAAACCAACAGCCTGAATAAAACTTTATTTACTCAGGAAACTAAAATTAAAAGTCATGAAGTGATAAATAATCACAGATTTAAATAAATTATTATTTATTATTTAGAAAGTTTCTCAATTGGTGGATTTCTAAGCTGATGGAGGAGAATCTGCTGCAGCAGGTGGATTAGTTATCAGTGAATATTCAGTAAATAATGTAATATTCAGATTTATTTTATTTATAATAATATAATTTTTAACTATTGATTCTCTACATGCAGGGGAGTTAATATAACCATATACGGCTTAATATAAATGTATTATTAAATAAATTAATTAATTAATATTTATTTAATATAAACACCAACATTAAACCAACAGTCTGACTTCAGTTGTGAGAATTTAACACTTTTATACTGTAAATAAAATAATAATATTAATAATAAAATAATAATAATAATAATCAGAGATCAGATCTCGTCTGTAACCTGATGGAGGAGAAACTTCCTGCTCACTGATGATGTAGATTATTTATATAACGTAGCTCCATGTTCTCTCCATATTCATCACACGCTTTATCCTGGTCAGGGTCACGGTGGGTCCAGTTCACCCCCTGATTTTGGAACAGAAGCTCCAACAAGCTAACTGTATAACGTTAGCGCCGATATAAGCGCTGTAGATAAATCTCTCCACATTTCTATAATCAGACGCTTTATCTCCTCACATCATCCAGCCCTGGTTCATAACGTTAGTGCAGATCCTCCAGCTTCATTCAGCTGTACAGAAGATCAGGGGTGGTGAGATGGAGGAGCTTTCAGAGCTTCTGGAGCTTCTCCTACACTGGAGCTGAAAGCAGAGAAAAACATCAGAATCCTCAAAGTGTCGCTCAGTTCAGTCCATCTGATGAGAAACTTTCAGTCATTGACTATCTGAAGCTCTTTCCTCCATCATCTGCTACTTTCACTTTCTGTACCAACCTGCACACGTCAGTTCTCCTCCACAACTGGTGATGCAGCCTGAATCCTGCATTCTGATTGGTCCAGATTCTGCTCCACCCTCCCCCTGGTGATGAGAGCCGGATCATTCCTGCTGAGAGAGACCAGGAGGAGAAGCAGGAGGAGACGCAGGAGGAGATCAGGAGAAGATCAGGAGTTCTCCTCCTCTGAAACCTCCACTGTTATTAGGAGGTGAAAGTGGTGGCTGGTTACTGTTGGTGTGTGTTTGATGGGATTTGGTTCTGGTTGTGATGTAAACTATGCTATTGACTGTTACTATGTTACTATGCACAAGTTTCTTTAATTTCTGCAACTTACTCGCATTTTTGCACCTTATTTAATTTTTAAGCACCTTATCGGCATTGCCGTTTTACGCTGCAAATGTACAACATGCCACTACCTCATGAACCATTGTACCATCTATTCACCATCATGTACTAACACTTGTCTTTAGTCCTGTCTTCTAAATTACTTGTTTAGATTAGGGATAATTAGGAATATATTTTGTAGTTATTTATTATAGGATTTTTTGTATTTATTGTTGTATTTACACTGTTTTGTTTTGTCTTGCACTTTTTGTACCGTGTTACACCGTGATCCTAGAGGAACGCTGTTTCGTTTCAATATGTACTTGTATGTAGCTGAAATGACAATAAAACCTCTCTGACTCTGACTCTGACTCTGATGGAGAACTGTAGCGTGGTGATGAACCTTCTGCTGCTTCTCATGTTTTCTCTTCATGGTTCCTCAGCAGGTCAGTTCAGGAACTGATTTTAGTTCCATTATTACAATCAGATCTCTTCAGCTCTCACGAGAAGCATCAGATCCATCAGAACATTCAGACTTTTAGATCAGACGAGAGTTAAAACAAGACGAGTCTGAATATTTCTGATGATTTCAGAGTTTAGATTAAAATCATATTTTTGATGTTTTTATTTCTTCAGCACAGTAAACCTGATCAGATCTGAACACAGAGACGTGTTTCACTTCCACATCGTGTTTTAGTTTCTTCTTTTATCCTACACACACACCAGCTCCACAATCATCACTGTGTTACCTAAAGTATGTGGACACCTGAGCACCAGCTTATTGAGATCACATTCCAACCATGTGGGTTCATATAGAGTATAGAGAGGACCTTCCCCAAACTGTTTAGCACCAACTCTCACACTCACACCTAGGAGTAATTTTAGTAATTTGCTTAATCCACCTTCTGCAGAGCACCTGGAGGAACACACACACACACACACAGGAGGACATGCCAAACACAGACAGTGACAGGTGTAAGGATCAAACCCAGCTATCCAGGATTCATGTTGCTATGCAGCACCCACTCTGTCAGGGTTGTTTTGATTATTTAAGATATTATATGACCAAAAGTATGTGGACACCTTTTCTATATAATGAGTTCTGGTGTTTCAGCCACATCCATTGCTAAAAAGTAAAAACAACAGTTTGGGGAAGGCCCTCACCTGGCCCAGCATGACCGTGGTCTGTAAAGACGTGGTTTGTTTTATTTAGCTTGGTGTGGAGGAACTTCAGTCCTGACCTCAATTTCACTGAACACTTTTGGGATGAATTGGAATGTTGATTGTGAGCCAGACCTTCTCATTCAGCATCAGTGCCTGACCTCACATACGCTTGTTTTATTGAGTAGGCACAAATCCTCATAGACACGCTCCAAATTCCAAATGTTATATTTTTTGGATTGGTATGTCAGAATTTACCATTCGGTCCCAATATTTATGGTCATGAACGTTTTACACAATGAAACAATCTCACGGTCGGGTGTCCACATACTTTTGGTTCTGCAGGAGCTGGATCAGGTGTATTGTGAGGCGTGTTGAGGGGATTTAAATAAAAAAGGTTTAAAACAAACTGCATGACGAGGTAAAAATGACCTGTTTAGATTCTACACTAAATATAAACAAACAAGCTGCTCGTTAACTGTTCCTGTATTAGATGATGATGATAAAAGTGTAATCTTATAAACGATACTCATTCTACCTGATACTGATGATCATGGAGACGCTGAGCGGATCATTCACTGACTGTAATAAAGGGGGCGGAGCATCAATTCACCAGCGCATCATTCAACTGAATTCTGATCTGATTCTAATTACATTCAATTATCTGATATTAATAAAACACGTCTGATTAGAAAAAAATATTGAAAATTTTTTCTTGTGTTAACAGAAAAATGTAAATATTTTACAGGAACTCATTCACTACAGTACTTCTACACTGGAGCCAGAGGGATTAATTTCCCAGAATTCACTATTGTCGGTATGATGGATGGAGGCCAGTTTGTGTACTATGACAGCAACATGAAGAAGATGATCCCAAAGACGGAGTGGATAAAGAAGAATGAGGGTCCAGATTACTGGAAGATGGAGACTGACAAACAGCAGGGAACTGAGGAGAGCTTCAAAGTTGGTGTCACTACACTGATGGAGCGCTTCAACCAGACTGAAGGTAAAAGTGCTGAATCCAGAACAACGTCTCTGTTCTCACATTCACATCTTCTAATCCTCAACACATTTCTACATCTATTAACCTTCAGATTTATTTCTACAGCTCTCACTAACACTTTCTCTCACTAACAGCAGAAATATGTGGACACCACTTCAACATCAACATGTACAAACTCCAGTCTGAAGCTTAAACACCAGTTTAGTTTGTAGAGCTAAAAGAGGAGGAACCTCCATCAGCCTGATGGGATTTAACCTCACACCCTTCTCTGTAACAGTCACATGATCCAGAACATCACAATAATCATAAGAACTTTATCATGTAGAATAAAGACGAGGGGGGGGGGGATCAGAGTGGGATTGTGGGTAATGAGATCAGTCCTGAGGTGAAACTCTCTCCTGCTGGAACGGTGGGGGGGGCGAGAAAGTGACACGCCCAAATTCATCTTTTATTTTCCCACCACAATAAGGTGAAATTCACACCTGTATTGAGGGAGGAGTTAAACCCACACCTGTATTGAGGGAGGAGTTAAACCCACACCTGTATTGAGGGAGGAGTTAAACTCACACCTGTATTGAGGGTGGAGTTACATTCACACCTGTATTGAGGGTGGAGTTAAATTCACACCTGTATTGAGGGTGAAGTTAAACCCACACCTGTATTGAGGGCGGAGTTAAATTCACACCTGTATTGAGGGTGGACTTAAACTCACACCTGTATTGAGGGCAGAGTTAAACTCACACCTGTATTGAGGGTGGAGTTAAACTCACACCTGTATTGAGGGGGGAGTTAAACTCACACCTGTATTGAGGGTGGAGTTAAACTCACACCTGTATTGAGGGGGGAGTTAAACTCACACCTGTATTGAGGGAGGAGTTAAATTCACACCTGTATTGAGGGAGGAGTTAAACTCACACCTGTATTGAGGGCGGAGTTAAATTCACACCTGTATTGAGGGTGGACTTAAACTCACACCTGTATTGAGGGCGGAGTTAAACTCACACCTGTATTGAGGGTGGAGTTAAACTCACACCTGTATTGAGGGAGGAGTTAAACCCACACCTGTATTGAGGGTGGAGTTAAACCCACATCTGTATTGAGGGAGGAGTTAAACACACACCTGTATTGAGGGTGGAGTTAAACCCACATCTGTATTGAGGGTGGAGTTAAACTCACACCTCTATTGAGGGGGGAGTTAAACCCACACCTGTATTGAGGGTGGAGTTAAACTCACACCTGTATTGAGGGTGAAGTTAAACCCACACCTGTATTGAGGGAGGAGTTAAACACACACCTGTATTGAGGGTGAAGTTAAACCCACACCTGTATTGAGGGAGGAGTTAAACACACACCTGTATTGAGGGTGGAGTTAAACCCACATCTGTATTGAGGGAGGAGTTAAACACACACCTGTATTGAGGGTGGAGTTAAACTCACACCTGTATTGAGGGTGAAGTTAAACCCACATCTGTATTGAGGGTGAAGTTAAATTCACACCTGTATTGAGGGAGGAGTTAAACTCACACCTGTATTGAGGGTGGAGTTAAACTCACACCTGTATTGAGGGTGGAGTTAAACTCACACCTGTATTGAGGGTGGAGTTAAATTCACACCTGTATTGAGGGTGGAGTTAAATTCACACCTGTATTGAGGGTGGAGTTAAATTCACACCTGTATTGAGGGTGGAATTAAACTGTGACGTGTTTGAGCTTCATTCTACTCGCTGATCCAAAATCACAGCGCAGCAGCAGCGTCTAAATCTAGATGGTTTATTTCCTCCAATCAGCTTCCAGATCTTCAGGAGCAGAAATGAAAGGTGTGAATGTGAGTGAATGAATGATGGAGATGAAGCTCAGTGTCCTTGTGTTTAAGTGTACAAGTGAAAGAACAGCAGAATTTTGTTTAAACTTTTCTAGTTTATTTCGGTTGGTCAGTACAGAAGCTCCACCCACTATCAGACATGCTAATCATAAAGCTAATCAGATCTAGCAGCTCTTTTTCTTAATATTCATTTGTGTGTGTGTGTGTGTGTGTGTGTGTGTGTGTGTCTGCAGGAGTTCATGTAGTGCAGTGGATGTACGGCTGTGAGCGTGATGATGATGGTACTGTTAGAGGATACGATCAGCACGGTTATGATGGAGAAGATTTCATCAGTCTGGATCTGAAAACTGGAACCTGGACTGCAGCAAACGCTAAAGCTGTACATACCAAACACAAGTGGGAATCTGCGGGTGTGGCTAATTACAAGAAGAACTACCTGGAGAAGACCTGTATTGAGTGGTTGGAGAAGTACGTGTCGTACGGCAGAGAGACTCTGGAGAGGAAAGGTAACGAGTTTCATCTTCTCTGTTACTGTAACTACATTCATCATCATCCAGGTTTATCTCTCAATCTGATCTTCATCCTGCACATCAACTTTATTCATCAGGAACCAGATCAGAACACACACACACACTCACACACTCTCATACACTGATCATCAGAGGAATGGTGTGTAACAGTGTGTGTGATTAAATGTGCTGAATAAAATGAGTGAAATTTACGCTGAATTCTTTCAAATTCTGCTGCTTCATGAGAACCAGAATCTGAGCAGTCCTGTTTCCCTCTGTGTTTCTGCAGATCGTCCTGAAGCCTCCGTGTTCCACAAGCACTTCCCTCAACCAGAGCTGGTGTGTCACGCTACAGGTTTCTTCCCCAGAGATCTGGTGATGTCCTGGCAGAAGAACGGAGAGGAAATGCACGAGGACGTGGAGATCACAACCACTGCACCAAACCAGGATGGAACCTTCCAGAAGAGAGCCGCTCTGAGAGTCTCACCTGAGGAGCTGAAGGAACATGAATACACCTGTGTGGTTCAGCACAGCAGCCTGGAGAAGGACTTAGTGCTTAAAGCTCCAGGTAGGAGAACCACGTTCCTGTAGAATCTCCACATTTCTATTGTGAAAGTGTGATTAGAGCTTCTAATAGAGCTTCTGTTCTGGTTCAGGTTCTGTAGATGTAGATGTAGGTGGAGGATCTCTTGGTATCATCGTTGGTGCAGTCGTGGCTGTTCTTGCTCTGGTTGCTCTGATTGCTGGAGTTTGGTTCTGGAAGAAGAAGAATTCTGGTAAGAAGATAAAAGTGATTTCAGGAGAACGAATGTCGAGACTTTTTGATTCTTAAACTGGATTTATTGAGTAAATGAAAGTAGATGAAGAACTTCAGGTCCATTCAGCAGTAGATCATCTAGAGTTCAGAGTTCCTGTAATAACTGCGGCTTCATCCTCTTTCTTTCAGGCTTCAAACCAGTTCCAGCAAAACCCAACAGCTGTAAGTGCTTTTTCTTTTAAACAAATACTTAATTTTACCAAGCTGTGTTGTTAATTTTACACCATTTTACTTTTATACAGCCTGTAAAATGGATTATGAACATCTCGGCTCTGACTCTACAATGTCATCCACATCCTCCAACGACTCTGATGCTCCTTTAATGAAGAAAAAATAAGTTAACCTGACAACTGGAACGAGGAGCCAGAGATGAAGAACTCTCTCAAACATCCACACACATCTGCAGATCTTTCCTTTTCTTCTTCTGGAGGGGGTTTATACTGAGAGTCTCTTATTCATGTTAGATGGAATTATTGGGGAGAGTTTTTTTTTTTTTAAAGCTGTATGATTACTTCTGTTCTTCTGAATCTGCTCCCAGAACTGCAGCTTTCTATCATTATTAACCCCACAGTTCCCAGAATGCACCAGGGCTGATGGATCTGTTCAGTTCCAGTGACTGAAGAACCAGATTCAAGCTGGTGGAGAAGCTGCAGGTTGTTTCAGGAGGACGAGGAGATGATTTACTCTCTATATAAAGTTCCTGTAGAATTCAATAGAAATTTTGTACGTTTGAATCCAGTGAAGTTGAAAATGTTTGATGTTGAAAGTAAATTGGTGTAAATGTGAGACTTTGTTGAAGAGATTTGATGAAACTATAAAAGATCAGGAGCGAGAGGAGCAGAATCATGGAGTTCATGCTGGATCATCATCAGTTCAAGCTTCTCTTGATGATGCGCTGGTGCCTCGAATTATTTATAATTTCACTGTAAATGATTCTGAAAGGAATTTGTACATTTGTACAGTTTAAATCTCTTATATAAGATCTCTGTAGTGTCTTGATAAATAATAAACTCTATTTTTCTATATGTGTGGATGAACTGATTATTATTACTGTCTTAATGCTGATCATAAATATGTGGACGTGTTTCAATAGCATTAAACATTTTGCTCCACCTACAAGAGCATCAAACCTTCAAAATATTCTGTTCATGCCCAAATCTGTCCTGATCATCATCACCTCTTGATCTGCTTCTTGTGTGTGACTGTTAAACAGATGCTAAAGCACAGACTGGCCAAGTCACCAAGCCACCGAATTGAATTACGTTCATGAACTGAAACTAGAGTATCAGAGAATCTTCAGCTTTATGTAACTGAACAGCTCATGATAGATAAGAAAAACAAAACTATAAAGAAAAACTTTAATTTATTTGTGTGAAAGTAACAGAAGTATCAGAGCAGAGTTTGCAGGTCCTCATTCAGGTCTCCTGTAGATCTTCTCCACGTTTCCTTCTTTAATAGCCGCATATCTGGCCAGTGTGAAGAGATAATCACTCAACCTGAGGAACCGAAGCAGAACATCAGAGCGGCACCAGAACTGAGAACCAAAGAACAAGAACGTTTTGGATTTAAAGTCAGTGTAAGCTCCACATATATTGTATCCTGCATCACTTTACATCTCCCTGGAGATATATGGAGGGTATATGGTCTGTATATAGCGTGGCGGCATCTACCTATGAATACCAGGGAGCAGTAACACTCTTCATATGAGCTACAGTGTTTACAGCTCTGTTAAGGAAAGGTGTGTGTGTGTGTGTGTGTGTGTGTTGCGCAAGTCATTTTCTGTTTCCTGTTACACCATGAATGTAAAGCAGCTCTGGATATAAAAAAGCTCACAAGTTTTTACCTGTTGAGATATTTGGAGACGTTGGGATCGGCCTCACCTGAACGCACTATAGGAGCCACACTGCACAGAATAAAACAAGTATTACTTATACCAGGGTGTCATAACCACAGGGCCGTAGATCACAAGTGGGCTGTAAACCAGAAAGCCAGTCAGTGGGGGTTGGAGTTATGATCATACTAAGGTAAACACAATGTTGTTCAGAATCACGGTACATACTTCTGCAGAGGCGTCACAAATCTGTAATATCAAACCAAACTGGCTTAGCAAGATTATTTAATAACAGCTCAGAGATATGAGACGAACATCCACACCCTGAGCATTAAAGACATGCAACCACTGCAGCGCCACCATGCTGCAACACTTGTACCTGCAGAACTTTGTACTATGAACTTCATAGTAAGGTGTGACTTCAGGTTTAGGTTGAGAATGACTGACCTTTATATTGAGATATTTGGAAATGTACTGCAGTTATATGGTGTGTGGGTGTGGCACTGACCATCGCTCAGCCCGGCGACACACAGCTCGAGCTACATGTAGGCTGGCGCTGCTTTTCCCCCCAGACTGCAGAGAATAAAACACAATAAGAGACGCGAGGACAGGAGCACTTAGATTTTAATGTAAAAATGTCCCTGATGGCACCTACAGGCAGGATGAAGTTGGTAAGAGGTGGAAGTTCGTCCGTGTAGGAGTCGATCCAGCTCTCCAGTTCTGCTACGTTCTCACCACTGAACTCGGTCTTCTCTGGTTTAGAAGCAAAGAGAAAGTGGAAATAAACTTTCAGCGCTCGGTCTCTGATTTTAATGCAAATACAGAGAAGCTGCAGGTTGCAGACGCACTTATGTGGCTCTCACGGGCCGACGAGCGAGGAGCGGCGATGTTCGAACCCAAGTCCTGCAGCACACACTGGATCTGGAAGATGAAACACTGAACTCACTAATGATACTCGTTTAAATGTTACTGTAAAACACTAAAACTTCAGCAAAACATCATTAGCATCAGCTCACGGACAGATGACCTTACATGAATGGAACTTTATCATTAAAGCATCCCCACACTTTTGGGTTGAGACCATTTTGGGTGAGTGCAGGGTGATATTGCAACAGTGCTCATGTCAGTACTCACCTTGTCCAGCTGATGGGTGAAGGAGTGACCCTTCTCCAGGCAGAACTCTCTAGCCAGTCTGAAAATAAAGTACGTTTGCATGATGAAGGCTTTCTCACATCACAGGGATCATCAGATGAACGAGCAAACACAGTTTACCCAATGACAGATGACAGCTCATCTGTGGTTCCCAACGCCTGGAAAATCTGATCCTCTTTGGGTCGCCTCTCTCCTGTGAAAGTGCCGGAAAATCCTGAAATAAAAAAAATCGTGGTGTAAAAATCAGAAACGATCAGATCAGGCTGAATGTTTTTATGTCTTGTGTGTACAAAATAAAGAAATGAAAAAAGGAAAGGTGAGGAACCTTTGTCTCCTGTTTTGGTGTAGATCTTGGGAATCGGCCGGTCATCCTCCGACTTTGTACCAAAACTGAGTGAGGTAAAAGAGTCACAGGTAAGAGGGGAACTGACACGTTTGGTTCTTTTTAATAGCAGTACGAGTAGTTACTCAATGCTTTAAGATGACAGAGTTCATTCAGTTCTACATGAAGCCGACTTTTGCAAAGTCTTTCCCCAGATGTTTAATCTTGTTAGAAGTCATGACTGACCCCGGACGCTGCTAGATGAAGTGTTTGTGGAACTGGTCATTATAAAATTTAATACCAACATGGTTTCTGAGGTCTTAGATTTGATCCTTGTTACTGTTTATAAGGAGTTTTGCATGTTCCCCACTGTTTTATCCCACCTCAAAAGAAAATATAAGATGGATTGGCTACACTAAACTGACCCTGGATGCATAAGTGTGTCCTTGTGTTTCTCAGTAGTACCGAACCCACCACGACCCTGATCAGCAGAACTGGTTAGTAAAAATAACTGAATATCACGATGTTCCACTGATGATCGCTGACTGAATGATCAGATCAGGTTATAAAGCCTCGGTGTTTCTGTATGAAGGAGAAAGTAAAAGTCAGCTCTTCTACCTTCTCTGTACGGAGGATATAATCTGCAGCCGCTGCCATTTTAAACCGGTTCTAACCTGAAGAGCACAGCGGCTAAACCGAACCAGGCACGATGACGTCATTGACCCGGGTTATATATGTGTGTAGGATAAATCAGAGCGGTACGGCTCTGGGATAAATGAAGCGTTTCTACATGTAAATAGAGTCCAGGTGTAGCGACCAAAACAACCCCCCTGCAGAACTGGTACCCCCTACGTCACAGCTACTATTCTATTGGCTAAAATAAACCACGTGGTAACGTGTGGCCGTTGACACGTAGTTATTTGAAAACGTTATCATCAGTTAGTTCGTCCTTGTAAACAACATAAGTAAACATGTATGGATTTTTATTTTAAGTGTTTGGATATTTATTTGAAGTTAAAACACACCTCCTGCACGTATTGAGAGCTAACCAGATTACAGTGAGAAAGTTCACATGAACACAGAGAGAACATGTCAAGCTATTCACACTGAGTTTGTTTATTAGGACTTTTAACGTCATGTTTTACACTTTGGTTACATTCATGACAGGAACGGTACTTACTCATTACACAAGATTCATCAGTTCACAAGGTTGTATCAAACACGGTCATGGACAATTTAGTGTCTGTGGGAGGACACCGGAGCACCCGGAGGAAACCCACGCGGACACGGGGAGAACATGCAAACTCCACACAGGAAGGACCCGGACCACCCCACCTGGGGATCGACCCATGACCTTGCTGTGAGGCGACAGTGCTACCATGCCGCCCCTATTCACATTGAGTAAAGCTGTCTTAAATTTAATTGGACACAGTAAAAATCTTGCAAAAGGGCATATTAATGTCCATGGTTTATAATTTTTAACTGTTATTAGGACATTGAACATTATAGTATTTATTAATAATCACTAGTTCTTCTCTGAATATATGAATTACATTTGAAACCTATTTCCTTTCATTGACTCCAGATTATATATATATATATAATTCCAATATTAGATTTGTAATAATTATGAGAAGTTAAATCAGTCTACTACGGAGCCCCTAAGGTGACATCCTCTGAAAAAAAAATAACGCGTGGCCACGACTTAGTAACGCTTTCCCACGCCTTATTAACGCGTGGCCACGACTTACTTAACGCGTTCCCACGCCTTACTAACGCGTTCCCACGCCTTAATAACGCGTGGCCACGACTTAGTAAGGAGTGGGAATGAGATCGTGGCCACGACTTAAAAAGGTTGAAACAGTTGAATATTGTTTACTCTGTTTACTTTCTTGACTATCGTGTCAATAAACAGAATGCATGATTAAAGCATTGTACTTGCTTACTTTATATTTATTACATCTACAACAGTAGCGAACATTAACGTGTGTATAAACATTACTATGACAACTCGCATACGTCTGTGTGTGCGTAACAGTTCCGTACTGAAACATAAAACCATCACACGTTCCATACATTAACACATGTTGTTAGGGGAAACAGTTGAATGTGGTGTGATCATCTGTTACACCCAGGAGGGAGACTGCATATTACATCAAGGCTCCAAAACAAACAATCTACGGCTAACAACATGTGTGAATGTATAGAACGTGTGATGGTTTTATGTTTCAGTACGGAACTGTTACGCACACACAGACGTATGCGAGTTGTCATAGTAATGTTTATACACACGTTAATGTTCGCTACTGTTGTAGATGTAATAAATATAAAGTAAGCAAGTACAATGCTTTAATCATCCATTCTGTTTATTGACACGATAGTCAAGAAAGTAAACAGAGTAAACAATATTCAACTGTTTCAACCTTTTTAAGTCGTGGCCACGATCTCATTCCCACTCCTTACTAAGTCGTGGCCACGCGTTATTAAGGCGTGGGAACGCGTTAAGTAAGTCGTGGCCACGCGTTAATAAGGCGTGGGAACGCGTTACTAAGTCGTGGCCACGCGTTATTAAGGCGTGGGAACGCGTTAAGTAAGTCGTGGCCACGCGTTACTAAGGCGTGGGAACGCGTTAAGTAAGTCGTGGCCACGCGTTAATAAGGCGTGGGAACGCGTTACTAAGTCGTGGCCACGCGTTATTTTTTTTTCAGAGGATGTCACCTTAGGGGCTCCGTAGGTCTACCGTAACCAGTGTTAATATTTTATTTTATACAGCCTTATAAAATGTACAGTATAATCCACACTTTCTTTTCCATCATCAGCTCCTTTTATTTACTGCATTAACTTGCTAAACTTTATTTAGCCCAACAACTGATGACGCGCACGGAATCCTGAATTCTGATTGGTCGAAATATGTTTCTGTTTTGTAAAACTTTTTGGCTAGATGTTCGCTGGGCTGCTACAGATGTGGAGGTTCGGAGTCACAAATCGGCGTTTGTTCTGGGCTCGAATAAATATCGATCCCTGATCGTTATGTGTGAGCTGTTCAACCACTCCATCCGAGCGACTCTCCCATCGTGCACAGACTCAATAAAACTATTCATATTTAAACTGTGGCTGCAGGAAACCAGAGTTTCATTACCAACATCAAACTTTTACTGAAAAATTAAAGCAGATTATTAATAGTTCAGTGTTTTTGATATGTCTTGGTTATTTTTGGTTCTGAGCGATGGTTCCGAGCAGTGTTGCAACAGAACTTCAGCTTTTTTTTACACTTTTGATTCACACTTCATCAGCAGGTACGTTCAATATTTCAGCAACATGCTAACTATTTACTAATGTTTAGATTTATTATTAGTTAAAGTGTATAATTAGTATAGTATAATTAGTAAATAAGTATAAATAAGTTCTTTATTACTGCTTATTACCTCCTGTTTAGTACTCTTTTAACAAATTTGTAAAATAGAGAACCTGACCACATAACATACACTCCTTTGCATAATAATGGCACTCCTGGAAATCATTTATTGCTGATTGCTTTGATTTTTCATGCAAAATATTTAAAAGAATCCCCCCCCCCCTCCCTCACACACACACACACACACACACACAGACACACACTAGTGCTGGCCTTGTTTGGGATGAATTGGAACATTGACTGTGAGCAAGACCTTCTTGTCCAACATCAGATCCTGACCTTACAAACGCATTTTTGACGAAATAGACTCAAACACAAACCTCATCCCCACTAAACACCTTGGGGATAAATAGAAACATTGATTGTGACTTTTCTTTTTCTTTTTTATTATTAACTTATTAGTATTGTAACATCATGTTTTACACTTTGGTTACATTCATGACAGAAACGGTCGTTACTCATTACACAAGGTTCATCAGTTCACAAGTTATATTAAACACAGTCATGGACAATTTAGTATCTCCAGATCACCTCACTTGCACTTGGACTGTAGGAGGAAACCGGAGCTCCCGGAGGAAACCCACACAGACACGTGGAGAACATGCAAACTCCACACAGAAAGGAACTTTTCTTTTTAACATCAGTGTCTGACTCACAAATGCTCTTTTCACTAAATTGGCTCAGATTCCCACATACAAATCTTGAGGAAGGCATTAACAGAAGGAATGCTTTTACAGCAATGCCATAATGCTGGAGTGGAATTGCAGTGGAACAATCAGGTGTCCAGGTGTTACTGCCTGATTAAGCTGAAGGAAGTAGGTGGATTTGTGTGTAAGCGTAGAACAATGAAAAGCCATGAATCAGTAAAGTGAAGAATCTAGGTGGAATTAAAAAACGTCCATACTGGTTTCTACTTGGAAATCCCACCTACCAGTAATTTTCCAGTCACTGTAAGAGTCAGCTGATCTAAAATGAGAGCTTCTCTTCATGCTTTATAGATGATCTGTCTGTATCAGTTTGGGATTCAGAGCATTTACAATGCTGTCCCAATATTTCTGCTAATGGATCTCACTTTTTTTTTTTTACAGTTGATATTTATTTATTCATTGCCTGTTTTACTAGGCATTGAAGTGATTGTAGAGGGCGGCACGGTGGCTTAGTGGGTAGCACTGTCGCCTCACAACAAGAAGGTCCTGGGTTCGATCCCCAGGTGGGGCGGTCCGGGTCCTTTCTGTGCGGAGTTTGCATGTTCTCCCCGTGTCTGCATGGGTTTCCCCCGGGTACTCCGGTTTCCCCCCACAGTCCAAAAACATGCCACCAGGTTAATTGGAAACACTGAATTGTCCTATAGATACCTAGCCGCTAGATGCACTAGTGCATTGTAGTGCCGGTCCCAAGCCCGGATAAATTAGGGAGGGTCGTGTCAGGAAGGGCATCCGGCGTAAAAACTGTGCCAAATCAATGAGCGATCATGAGGATGACTCGCTGTGGCGACCCCTGAAAAAGGGAAAAAGCCGAAAGAAGAAGAAGAAGAAGTGATTGTAGAGATGTGGACCCGTTCAAAATTTAAATATTTTTATTATTATTGGTCTGTGAAAATATTTTTCTTGGATTTGTGTTAATAGAAAATGTTTTATAGGAACTCATTCACTGAAGTACTTCAACACTGGAGTCAGAGAAATGAATTTCCCAGAATTCACTGCTGTTGGTATGGTGGATGGAGGCCAGTTTTCCTACTACGACAGCAACATAACAAAAATGATCCCAAAGACGGAGTGGATAAAAAAGATTGATGCTGATGATCCAGATTACTGGAACAGAGAGACTCAGCGCTGTCAGGGTGATGAGGAGAACTTTAAAGTAAATGTTGCTATGGTGATGAAGCGCTTCCATCAGACTGAAGGTAAAAGTGCTGAATCCAGAACCACGTCTCTGTTCTCACATTCACATCTTCTAATCCTCAACACATTTCTACATCTATTAACCTTCAGATTTATTTCTACAGCTACAGGTGTTGATGTGATGTGATGATGTGATTGGTCAGTAGAAGGTGTTGATTTGATGATGTGATGATGTTAGTGGTCAGTAGAAGGTTCTGTAGGTGAGAGGAAGGACAGAACAGGAAGTGAGCGGTACTCTCAGTGAGCAGGTAAGCTCAGTGCTGTTAATGTGATGAACTGATGATGAAGAAAAGTGAAGAGGAAGATGAACTCACCCACTATCAGTACAGAAGCCCTGCCCACTATCAGTACCCACTACTCCTCACCTTTATATGATATTCATTTAAATACATCCATTAAATCAGTAAATTCATTTCAACTTGTGACTGTCAGATAAAAATGGAGAGGAAAGTGTAGGGTGATGTTTTAATGGAGAGTGTAAAAGATGACGCTCAGGTGACCCCATCACACTAATATGTCTGTGTGTGTGTGTGTGCAGGAGTTCATGTACTGCAGAGGATGTACGGCTGTGAGCTTGATGATGATGGAACCATTAGAGGATACGATCAGTTTGGTTATGATGGAGAAGATTTCATCAGTCTGGATCTAAACACTCTCACCTGGACTGCACCAAAACCTCAAGCTGTAATTACCAAAAACAAGTGGGATCCTAATGCTGGTAATAATAATAACTGGAAGAACTACTTTGAGAAGGAGTGTATCTTTTGGTTGAGGAAGTACGTGTCGTACGGCAGAGAGACTCTGGAGAGGAAAGGTAACGAGTTTCATCTTCTCTGTTACTGTAACTACATTCGTCACTGAAAACCTGTTGCTCATTTACTCACTTTATCAACATTCACCACTATCCATCCACCATCTACACACCCAAACAATACACTTTTATTACGATTTAATTGCAAGTGAGAAGAATAAATGTTTAACTTTTCTAGAGATCAGATTTTCTCAGATCGGGTGGAACAGCAGTCTAGCTTGCTAGACCACTGGCCTGGTCAGCTGGTCAACAGACACAATTTGCTGTGCATGTGGGAGGTTCGGATGCATGGGAATTACGTTCTTGTTATTGGAACAGCAAATTCTACTGTCTGGCACAAGTGGGGGAGAAATTCATGAAGAATGTTTCTTCAGTAAAAAGATGCGGTTGGTGGCTCCACATGTGGGTGCGGTGCATGTGACAAATAATAGCAATTGAAAATGACAGGTGAAAAGTGAAAAAACTGCAGCATCTTTAACACTTTAATGGTAGTGTTGGACAATCTCATTCTTTTTTGTCTTGCCTATGTTAATCAGATACAACAGTTTCAAGCATATATTATTGACTGTACATGGTTAGTCCTGCTTTCTGTAATGTTTCTCTGTCTCTAAAGATCGTCCTGAGGTGTCAGTGTTCCACAAGAACTTCCCTCGACCAGAGCTGGTGTGTCACGCTACAGGTTACTTCCCCAGAGGACTGATGATGTTCTGGCAGAAGGACGGACAGGAACTGCATGAGGACGTGGAGATCAGAGAGACTCTACCAAACCAGGATGGAACCTTCCAGAGAGAAGCCGTTCTGAGAGTCTCACCTGAGGAGCTGAAGGAACATGAATACACCTGTGTGGTTCAGCACAGCAGCCTGGAGAAGGACTTAGTGCTTAAAGCTCCAGGTAGGAGAACCACGTTCCTGTAGAATCTCCACATTTCTATTGTGAAAGTGTGATTAGAGCTTCTAATAGAGCTTCTGTTCTGGTTCAGGTTCTGTAGATGTAGATGGAGGATCTCTTGGTATCATCGTTGGTGCAGGCGTGGCTGTTCTTGCTCTGGTTGCTCTGATTGCTGGAGTTGTGATCTGGAAGAAGAAGAATTCTGGTAAGAAGATAAAAGTGATTTCAGGAGAACGAATGTCGAGACTTTTTGATTCTTAAACTGGATTTATTGAGTAAATGAAAGTAGATGAAGAACTTCAGTTCCATTCAGCAGTAGATCATCTAGAGTTCAGAGTTCCTGTAATAACTGCGGCTTCATCCTCTTTCTTTCAGGCTTCAAACCAGTTCCAGCAAAACCCAACAGCTGTAAGTGATTATTATTCATACTTGGGTGGTTTAAAAAAAAGTAAAACAGAGTTTGTTGTTTATTGACCCAATATTTACTTTTTTACAGCCTCTGAAAAGGATTCTGAGATGAAATCTTGTACAGACGATGAACGGGGAGATGAAGTCTCATGTTTCAGTACACCACAAACTGCCTTGACAAGATATTTTTCAAAACAGCGCTTTTGTGAGAGACCTGTGGAGTTAGATGTATTCTGAACAAGAAAGACTTGCTCCCACTGCAGCATCAGCTCACAGATGGATGACCTCACATGATACGTCTACATTGTCTATGTTGATACGTTGGTCGAGTAATTATTTGAAAACGCTACTAGCCGACTAGCTAGTTTTCAATAAAGAAACGAACTGTTATTACCAAAATATCACTTATTATAATAACAGATGAATTGAGAAAAAATTAAGCTTTTAAAAGTGAAGTTTTATTTATGGTTGTTAAAACATCTCATGATTAGACTGGGGTTTTATTTTAGCACTGCGTATTCGCGACTCCTGGTGGTCAAATCCCGTAAATCTGTAAATTGAGGATTTTAATATCTGTACAGTCATTTCTTTATTTTATATGTCAAGTGCATTAATAATATTAAATAAAACAAATTATTGCATAAAATAAGTTTAACACAATAACTTGGTGTTGAACTTAGATGGTATTAAGTATTAGGTAACCCAAACAACCCAAATTATATCAACACCAAGCAAAATATTTACAGTATTTATATTACATTTGAGTTTTTTAACAGCTGACATTTTTGGTCTCTGTCGCTGTCCGTAGGCAGGTGAGTGTGGCTTAAACACGCTACTATGGATGCGCTTTAATATCAGTACTAGTCTTCTTACTGTAGTCTACTAAGTAGTGTACAACTGCATTCAAAACACTAAAATACTAAACAATAACGGCGTTTCACTGTCGACATTTGTAGCTCTCCGTAGTTTGTGGGCGGGGCTGTTCCGCGCTATACCATGGCTGTCTTCCAATTTCTACACTAGTGCCTTATTATATAGTCAACTAAATAGTGCACAAGTGTACAAGACTGGCGTTAACACAATAAAAGTTTACTGCGTTTTTTGTAAGTAATTTTTGTCCTTTGTGAGCATCCGTACACTTGGTATGATCGCTGTTTTATTTGTATACGGAAACCATACAAGAGTACACTAGGTAGTGCGCACTATAAATACAAATGTAAACACAACCAGTGAGTGGGCGGAGCAACACATGACACGAGCAGGCGATGTGTGTTCTGATTGGACGGACTACAAGCGTGCTTGCTGGTTCTGTCTCTGATTGGTCACTAAGCGGCGCTTTTAATAAGCTGCGCCACTAACGGGAGGAAGTTTGAGTTTTTGGTGATGACAGGTCGGTTTTCTGTCTGTTTATATATTTTTATTTATCACTTCTATTCAAATTCAGAGTTTCATGAGTTTAAATTGAATTCTGGTGATTAATTCGATACGCTGCCGGTGTTTTGCTTTAACACCCGCTTTGCGTAAGTCCACACAGCTTGTGATTGAGTCGGAATACGGGTGGGAGACGCAGTGATCTGGTACTGGTGGTACTGGTGGTACTGGTGCAGAGCTGCTGGTTCTTCAGCTGAATCCTGGTGCAGGTCGGAATGCAGAGCCTGCAGGTTTCTGCTCCTGGGAAATGCATCCTGCACGGAGAACATGCTGTAGTGCACGGGAAGGTGAGCAGCATGATGACTTTATAAACCATAAACATGGTGTGGGTTCATTTTTGATATTTCATCAGGCGTCTATAAACTTCTGAGCCGCTGATGTTGGTGTTTGTTGAACAGGTCGCTCTGGCGGTGAGTTTGAACCTGCGCACGTTTCTCCGGCTGCAGGTCACATCTACACATGAACTTCACATCAACCTGCCCAACATCAGCACCTTCATGCGCTGGGACACCGAAGCTCTGAAGCTCCTGCTGCCCCCCAGCAAAGGTACTGCGAGTCACCGCACTGCACCATCACAGGGCGTGTCCCAAATATTTCTCCTGGTGGTTGTAGATGTTTCTCCTGATGTTTCTCCTGGTGGTTGTAGATTCCTCTCTGAGCAGGACGGAGCTGGACGTCGAGCTGATGAAGAAGCTGCGTGATTTTGCCGGCGTGGCTGAAGGTTCCACAGACACCAGAAGCATGGCGGTTCTGTGCTTCCTCTACATGTACCTGTGTGTGTTCTCCGACTCTCAGTAAGATCTTCCTCACCTTCTACCATCATCTTCATTTCTGATGTGACATGTACAGCGTTATAACGTGTGTGTGTGTATATGTGATTTCAGAGTCCTGCCCAGTATGACGGTCAGCGTGTGGTCAGAACTTCCTACTGGTGCTGGTTTGGGTTCCAGTGCTGCGTACAGTGTGTGTGTATCAGCTGCTCTACTGTCGGCCAGAGGAACCATCAGCTCACCACACACACACCAGGAGGAGACGGTCAGGTAACACACACACACACACACGCACACACACACACACACACACACACACACACACACACACACGCTGGTTAATGTCGGGTGTATGTGGGTGTTTTATCTGGACTGTGTGTTTCAGATGGACTGAGGAGGAGCTGGAGCTGATCAATCAGTGGGCATATCAGGGTGAAAAGATCATTCATGGCAACCCGTCTGGAGTGGACAACGCTGTGGGTACATGGGGTGAGACACTCATTATAATAAAATTCATAAAAATAATAAAAATAATAAAAAGATGAAATTAATACTGATCATAATAATAAACATAATCATAAAGGACAATAATAAAAACTATAATAATAAAATAATCAAAACTAATGATATGAAGTAATAATATGATAGAAATGATAATAATAATATAATAATATAGTAATAATTATAATAATATGATAAGATGTGTAATAATAGTATTATAAAGATAATAATAATAACTCTGATGTAATAAAATGCAGTTAGTTTTTGTCCTGCATGTTTGCAGCTTCCACAAAATAAAAAACTATAATAAAATAATAAAACTATAAATAAAAAGCTACATTTTAGATTGAGCTCCATTCTGGTAGCGAGATGAGATTTTGCACCGTCCTGTTTGGACAGAGGATCCCTGCTGTACATGATACCCACATCCAGTCACGCAGTCGAGTCTCGGTTTTCAGAGCTGCTTTAACTTCTGTATAAAAGAAAAGAAGAATGTTTGTTCTGTTTGGCTTCATGCTGTGTGTGTGTGTGTGTGTGTGTGTGTGTGTGTGTGTGTGTGTGTGTGTGTGTGTGTGTGTGTGTGTGTGCAGGGGGCTTTCTGCGATACCAAGCTGGGAAAATTACACCACTCAGCAGGTAAACACAATGCTGTCCACACACACACACACACACACACACACACAGATTCTCACACTTAATAACACATGTTTTTGTTCTTGCTTTTTGGAATTTGGAACATGTTGTGATGTGTTGTGCAGGGTGCCCACGCTCAGGATCCTCCTCACCAACACCAAAGTTCCCCGCAGCACCAAGCTCCTCGTTTCCAGAGTCAAGGACAACGTCAACAAGGTGATTCCACCCGCACTCGTCCTGTTCATCAAAACTGCACTCGATTTGGAACACAGCCGGTCAGTGTAAGTACTCTCATTAATAATAATTACTGGCCTTTTCGGGTGTTTGTTGGTTCAGTACCCGACAGTGATGGTGCCGGTGCTGGAGTCGGTGGACGCCATATCCCGACTGTGCGAGCAGACTCTGGCGGAGATGACCACGCAGGGCGCCAGCGCCGAACACTACAGCACGCTGGAGGTACGAGCACGAGCCCACGCGAACACTGCTGTTTTCCTCACGGCGCTCCGGCTGTGTGATGACCTCACTGTTTCATCCTACAGGACCTGATGGACATGAATCAGCACCAGCTGGACGTTCTGGGCGTCGGCCACCCGTCTCTCAGCGCGCTGTGCCAGCTCACGCTCGCCCGGGGTCTTCACAGTAAACTGACCGGCGCCGGAGGGGGAGGCTGCGCCATCACTCTCCTCCCGCCAGGTGAGTGAGCACACACACACACACACACACACACACACACTTTTTTATGTATGGTCAGTTTGAATATACTCAGTTTCCCTGTGAACACACATCTCAGACCTGTGCTAAAACTTAAACCCAGGAGCTCAGACTCTCCGCAGTAGTGGGCTAGCATATTACACACATGTGCATAAATACAAATTAATACAAAATTAAAGCACTCAAAAATAGAAAATACAGATGTTTTGAAGTCCTTTTGCTTCATTTCAGCCCCCTGTTTTCTGTTTAATTTTTTTATTTGAAGGACAGAACATATTCACTCCTCTTATCATATCATCTTTATTTAAACTGTAGAATTAGTTTTACATTACAGCGTTTATCATTCACTAATTCAGGCCCTGCATTCTTTCAAGTGTCCACAAGGCGGCGCCAAAGACGCGACTAATGCTCATACATTGTGTGTTAGTGAGTGAATGAACGACTTTCTTAGCAGATATTAAGAACACATGAGCTGTTACTGAGTCAGTGTCATCATTTATAAATCAATAGAAATTAATACATTTATCATCAGTAATAGAATTATTGATGAGAAAAGCAAATGACAGCTGAAGGTTCTTTTGCTCCATTCCAGCATCACCAGGACCCCCTGTTTTCTATTTTATTTTAAGAGCAGAGAATATTCACTCCTTTATTATATCATCTTTTTTATTTTACCTGTATATACTTTTTTTACATTACAGCATTTATCATTTACTAATTCGGGTTGTGCATTCTTACTATTGTCCACAGGGGGGCGACAAAGACGCGACATCGTGTGTTAGCGAGTGAATGAACAGATCACAGGAGACTTTCTTAGCATCGCAGGAGATTAAGAACACGAGCTGTTACTGATCAGACGTCATATTTTATAAATCAGTAGAAATTAATACATTTATCATCAGTAATAGAATTTTTTTTACATTACAGCGTAATTATAATTCACTAATTCGGGTCGTGCATTCTTACGATTGTCCACAAGGGGGCGACGTGACTAATGCCCATACATGTGAATGAACAGATGACAGCAGACTTTTCTAGCATTACAGGAGAGTATAATAAAAGCTTCTCGCTCTTGTACGCTTGTTATTCCAGAGACGGACGAGTCGGGGGTGCGGGAGGTGGAGCAGGAGCTCAGACGGTTGGGGTTCGACTGCTGGGAGACGAGTATCGGAGCGCCGGGGGTCCTCACACACTCGCCGTCCTCGTTTCCACCCAACGTTAGTGCCATCCTGGCGGAGTACTGAGCAGCGACCGGGTGGAAGATGCAGTACGTTTGATTCGAGATGTAACGAAGACCTGTTGGTCGGCAGGGAGCCGCACAGGCACGATTGGCTGATTGGCTGGGATGGACCCCTGAGTTCACGTCAGGACATGAAATCAGGACAGAAATGAAAAGAAACATGTACAGATGAAATGCAAACAATACAAACCGAACCACAAATTTCCCCCGGTCTCAGTCAGACCACGCCCACTTCACAAAGAACTGCAAACAGTTCTGCAGGGTTAGCGAGTGCATCAGGTCCAGCGTGGAGAGCACCTGCTTCCTCCAGCAGAGGGAACCAGAGCGTCAATAACTAACTGTTACTGATCAGACGTAAACTTTTATACATCAAATAATATAAATTAATACATTTATCATCTGTAACATTTATTATTCAGTTTTAATTTAAATCATCTTAATAAAAATCATTTAAACATTTCAGTGTCTTAAGATTTATTTGATTTATTTTATCGTTAAAGCTTCACAGTTAATTTCTGACTCGCCCGATCCAGAAATGTTAGGACAGGACGTGTTCTGCCTGTGATGGGGCTCGATCCAGCAACCTCCTGATAACCGCTGATGAATTTAGATGAAAGAGATTTTTACTGATCACTGTTCACATCCCGGAACCCTGGATCTGAGGTATCAGGTGTGTGTATGAGGGTGAGGTGTGTGTGTGTGTGTGTGTGTGTGTGTGTAAAACGGGGAGGGGGGGAGGGGGGGGTGTAACGGGATTAGTGGTGAGAACAGCAGGTGACACACACACACACACTTCCCCCCCACACACACACACACTTCTTACTTTCTTTTCATTTTTGTGTGTAGATTAATTATATCTTAATTTTATCGGCACAGTTTAGAGTTGTAATAGTTTTATTTCTTTATTTTTCTCTCGTTTTGTTTTGTTTCTCTGGATTCCTTTAATCTTCAGATGTAAAGTGAACTTTCTCCACAAGCGGGCGCGCTGAGTTTCTTCCCTTTCTCTCCTTTATCTTGGTGCTTCTCTCACTCGCTTCTTTCTCCTATTTTTTCTCCTTCTCTCATTCTGCTCTCTCTTATTTACTCAAGATTCAAGATTGAAAATGGCTTCACAGGCACGATTCTCCTCTCTCTCTCACCCTCTCTCTCTCTCTCTCTCTCTCTCTCGCTTTCTCTCTCTCTCTCTCACCCTGTTGGCGCTTTAGTAAAATCCGGCCCCCCAGCAGCTGGCGGAGAAAAGGTCAGTTTTGGGAGAACGTCTGGAGTAATTGATTTCTCTCCTTTATCTCTCTCGCGTCTGTTTCTCTCTCTCTCTCTCCCTCTCGCGTCGCTTTATTTCATCCCTCTAAATGTCAGGCGGCTTCAGCGCCGCGGTCGTGCCAGACGGGCGGGAGGGAGCCGTGGGAGCGTCGCCGTGAACTTTAACCTTTCACTTAAAGCTCTTCTCTCTCCTCGTCTGTGTTTCGATGACCTCTGAGACCCCTCCACACACACACACACACACACACCACCCCGACGGCTCTTTATCTCTTTTTCTTTCATCACAGTTCCTGAAAAAACACCCCTACTGGAATGATTCCGCCCTCACCTGTCCGGTCTGTAATGAAACCTTCCCTTGACGTTTAGCTCCATGTTGATTTCCTGTTCTACATCGTCTCTAAGATGCGCAGTCGGGTTTGGATCTGGTCCCTAGTAAGGCGATTGAAATGCGCTGCGCTCATGGGCGTGGTCACACTAACATCTGCTCATATAATTTGGGTCCTTAAAGCGTAATGAATGAAGAGCATGAAAATTATTAATTGAGGTTCATTCAGACGAGTGGACTGGGCAACATACAGTGATTGTATATAATCAGCTCTGAGCTCATGTTGACGTCTCCAATGACCCGCATCTCCTCTACGCTCCAGCATAAAAGACTGAACTTTGACCTCTTGGTTCTGCCTGCCAGCGTTTTCTATAGGAGGTCGGGGTCGAGTGTGTGTGTGTGTGTGTGTGTGTGTGTGTGTGTGTGTGTGTGTGTGAAGGTCAGCTGACTCTGTCGGAATCTCTCACAGCAGCTCGTTCATTCATTTTCACTTGTAATGGTCACTGAGGAGGTTTGAGGAGGTATGTTCGTTGATTGTACTCGCTAGCTACGTTATCCAGCCGTCGCTATTTTGTTCCTGGCGTGATGATTGCGTTTTAGACGAGAGTAACATAATCATCATCATCATCGTGTTTTAGCCCTAATTACAGTTCGTGGCCGCCGCCAGGATCTGAAACGCAGCGCTAACGCTAGCACTTCTGACGCTGAATATCGGATCCCGTCTTGAGTTCGGTCCCCGTTAGCATCTGCGGCTCTCGGCGATCATGCATTATGTATCAGCCGTGATTAGCGATCATTACCCACAATCCTCCTGGTGCAGAAATCAGCCATTCAGGGCTTTCAGGGAAAGATGAGGGTCGTCAGTCCTCTCTCGCTCTCTCTCTCTCTCTCTCTCTCTCTCTCTCGCTCTCTCTCTCTCTGTGTATGTTTCTGGTGTTCTGCTGATTTCCGCGGCTCATCAGCGGAGGAATGCGAGTCTTTCGTCTCCCTCTCGTCCTGATTGGACGTTTCTCTTTCCCTCTGATTTCTCGTCTCGTGGTTCTGATGCGCCTCGTCTCTCGTCCTCTCTCGTCCCTGATTGCGCTCTCGTTCGTCCTTTACGCTAATTAGATTCCGCTGGCGATCAGGATGTGTGGTGTGTGTTTGATTGTGTGTGAGTGTGTGTACGGATTAGCGGAGGTAGCGTTCTCCTCCAAGCGTGTTCAGCTGCAATTTTTTAAGGCGTTAGAACACGCTAGTGCACCTCGAATACACACAAAGATACATAATAAATAATAAATAAATAAATCAGATCTCTGAGGTGAGCGGCTCTGTTCTGTTCACTAATCTGTTTCTTCTCTCCTCTTGAATGAAGTAGGTGTGATGTAGAACTCAGATTCTTCCAGCGTCTTGGCCACTGGTTCCATCGCTCAGCGCTACTGAGGTTCTATAACACGATGGAAAGCTTCTCAGGAGCAGAAGGAGGCTGGAGAGGCGACGGTGTCCATGATTCATCAAAAACTACCTGAATGTGATGTTCGACCCTCCACAGATTTGTAACCCAGTAGGTTCTGGTTTCAGACCCTTTTGGGTTCAGAAGAGGACTAATAGAGCTCTGTACCCTCGGTACTCGCCCCCCTACCCGCTCCCCCGCCTCCTCCACCCTCTGTAATTAAGAAAAACATTTAGCGGGAGATTACGGCGGGACCCGGCGTGCCTTTCTGCCTCGCCGCCTGATTAATAAAAGGCGGCTAATTTCAGGCACGGGCGGCAGCGCTCCAAAACGCTCGCTAATTACACATTATGAAGCGTGAAGGAGTCGTCCCCTCGCCTCCCCCCCGCAGGGCTCCAAACGTTAGCGTGTACGCTCTCGGCGGCTGTCAGGGAAAGGCCGGCGGGTTATACGGAAGCGCCGGAGATGAAGCTGTAAAGGAGGACGGACTGATAAACGAATTCACTTCGTCAAAGACACGTCCCCGTCTCCGCCCGGGATGCTCGTCCCGCGTGCTAATAAGTACAGCGATCTCACAGCGCTAGTCTGGTCAAGAAGCGCTGTTTTTCCGAAAGCCGGTAATTAGCAAGGTCGTGTGTTCTTCCCGCTCGCGGCAGCCTCTCATTAGCCAGCGCAGCTTTGTTTGTTAGCCTGATCTGATTCTGATTCCATTCGAGGGTTTATAAGTTTGGTAGGATGCCGGTCGGTAGGTGACGCGCTCCCGTCTGATACGCCTGAGGTTTCAGGGTCGTCTTACCGCCCGTCTCTCTTCCCCCCTGGGCGATCGATTAGCCCTGAAGCTCCGACAGCTGGGACGACGTGGAGATGAAGCTACGTGAACCTCTCACAGGGACGACTCCACCCAACTAGCAGTATTAGGTTTAGATAGATAGATAAATCACTTCATTAATCCCAAAGTTAAAGTCAAGTATTACAACAGCTTAAGGTACATCAGAAAATATTAAGTAAGTAAAAGACGATTTGGCGGGTTTAGGGTTTGGAAAACGCTTTGCTAGATTTTGCAGCATTTTGATTCACACTTATAACCACAGAAATACTTTTTGTTTACTGATCAGTTGATCGTCGTCTTTATTAGGACTGACTGTGGTCATGGTGGGTCCAGCACCCTCCAAAAAACATGAGGTGTGAGGTAAGGAAACCCAGCGTCAGTGCTTATCCATCACACAGCACCGAACACTCACACATTCATTCTTAGCTCTGTAATATAAATCTCATTTATTAATAGTTGTCCCATCAAGGTCAAGCAGTTACACGACCACTGTTCCACATAAATCCACCATACACTAATAACGTTTCCTATCGGACTACGATGGAGTTTAGAATAAACAAAAGTCTGTGATCATTTCTTGAAGTGGCTGGAACGCCGCCGTCCATTTTCTTCTCTTGATATGATCCCGGTTGGGAGTTGATCTTGACGTCTCGCTACGATTACGTGGTCAGCAGTAACGCGCGGCCGCCGCTGTAAACATGTTAGCAAAGTTAAAACCGCCGTCATCAGCACTTCGTCTAATCACGTCTTCAGTGGGAGGAAAGTCATTACTGCTAAAATCCATTCATTATACAAATTAAACGTTCTCCTCCTCCATCCTCCTCATCTTCATCATCATCTTCCTCCTCCATCCTCCTCATCTTCATCATCATCTTCCTCCTCCTTCACGCTGCCTGATAGGAAATCATCCGTATTGTTCTTCACTCTTTATCTCCGGCTTTGTGAAAATCCCCTGGTCTCAGAGATCAGAGTCGGCATTTCACTTATTATTCATTTATTCACTCATTCACGAATTGTTTTACCACTGCTTTATCCTGGTCAGGGTCACAGTGGGTCCAGTTCTCTGGTCAAAATGCAGGAAACACCTCGGACAGGTCACCAGACCATCACAATGCACACACACTTGGGTCAACTTTAGTAGCTCTAGTTAACCTGGCTGCACGTCTTCGTACTGTGTAAGGAAACCAACACAGACACATGGAGAACATACAAAACTCTATACAGAAAAGAGGGGAATCAAGCCCAGACCCTTCCTGGTGTGAAGTGACAGCTTTACTGTGCTGTCCCAATTTAATAACCCATAACAACAGCGTGGAACATTCGTTCATTCATTCATGATCTGTTTGACCACCGCTTTATCCTGGTCAGGGTCACTGTGGGTCCCATTCACCAGGCAAACAACAGGAAACCCCCCGGACAGGTCGCCAGTCCGTCCCTTTTGCCATCCTTACTGAGAGTGTAAGAACATTATTATAACCCGTCACAAACACCTTGAGGGGGTCTCAGAGAAAACGTATTATACACAATGTGGTCAAAAGTATGTGGACACCTGAGCGTAATCTGGTTGTACGTCTGATTTTATACCCACAAGCGAGTCTGTGATTTGGGAATTTGTGCCAGTCTATCGCAGGGCGCACACACACACACACACACACACACACACACACACACACACACACACACACACACACACAAACACACACACACACACTTTAAGCAATTCTAGTAGCTCCAGTTAACCTCCGGAGGTCAAATCGGTGAAGCGATTTTGTTCTAATTAGTTTTATTTTATTAATCTAGCTGATATGATCTGTAGTTTATTCACCTGCTTCTCCACCACCAGCCATCCGGGAATTAAACTACAGATCATATTTAGTTACATAAATAAATCTAAAGTTAATCAGGACGCCTGGTAAATATAATATGAGAACAGCTGGATGTTATTGTTAATAATGACAGGTGACTATATGTGGTACACAGAGGAAAGTTTTTATTAAGACTCCTAAATAAGTGTGATTGGATTTTTACAGAGACAGAAATAATTTCCTCTCGTCTGTAATAAATAACTCAGATCTAAAGCTTTTATTCTGTAATAAACGAGGGTCGTTACTCAGCTGCAGCTCATTACTTTTATTATCACGCTCAGCGCTTCAGTCGTTCAGTCATTAAGCTCGAACAGCACCGAGCGCTGACCCACTTCTCATAAACACACACCTACACACACACACACTCTCACACACACACACACTCACACACACACACACACACACACACACTCACACACACACACACACACACTCACACATACGCCGCACGAAAACAAACGCTGCTAATTCAGATGTCAAAAATAGAGAAAATAAAACTGGGACGCCTGTAATAAAGCGCAGAGGCGTCAACAAACACACACACACACACACACTCACACACACAGGTACAGCAGGCATCAAAAGGGTCGAAGGTCAAGCAGCAGGACCAGAACAGAGAGAATTTCTAATGGTCAAAAATGCTGGTAAACAAAACAACTAAATAAATAAACGCTATTTAAATATGTGATCATGTGACCCAGTTGTTTTCGGAAACCGTTTATGCACTTTTTTGTCCCTTTTCCTCCGAGTTTAGTCATAGCCAGTTCCTCTTCCTCTGCTGGAGCCCCCGGTGGTGTACGAGGAGGGTATATTCTGCCTTCCCTCCGGTGCGTGCATGCTCCACTGACCCCTTATGCACCTATACTTCGGTGGGTCGGTGCTGGGATTCTGGACACTCTGGCTGGGCGCTCCTAGCAGACAAAATCCTCCACTAGTCTGACGGGTGGGAAAAGACAGGACTAAAAAGTGGGCGGGGTCTTCGAGGCTGTGTTAGGACCCTGGTTAGTAGGCTAAGGTGCCTGTACAGAAGTGGAGGAACACATGCACCGATTCGCTGAAGTACAGGGGATAAGAAGAGGTCAGTGAAGTGCCGGAGGGAGGGCGTGTCGAGAGAATATACCCTCCGTACGCCATCAGGTTCTCCAGCAGAGGAAGAGGAACTGGCTACGACTAAACTGAGAGAAAAAGGGATAAAATGCAGAAATTAAACAATTTAAAATATAAATACACATCATGTGAAACATCAGACGTGGACGTTTTAAACAGTCCAAAAATTAAAACTGGAGAACCTGAGATGTCAGAATGAAAAACAGGAGGAAATAAATGTGTGAAATTCAACTTCATCAAATGTAGAAAAGCAAAAAAGAGGCGAGAAAATGGAGAAATAAAGACAGAAATAAAAGACGTGGGACGGTGACGCTCAGCAGCAGGAGGACGCTGGTTCTCGTCTCACCCTCAGCTGCTCCTGCAGGAAACAGACGTGTATTGAAATGCGCAGCAGTCAAGAGCGTCCTAATAATTACCCCCTTCTTCCCCCTCTCGCCCCGCCCCGCCCTCTACCCCCCGGCATTCAGCACTCCCAGACAGACTGTGACTGCACATCCTCCCTCTTTGATGCTCTGAGCCAGATGAAGTGAGTTATGGGGGGTAATTAGGGCACTTTGGGATGGGGGGGGGGTGAAGTCCTCACACCACAACATGTGAGTGTTAAACACACAGCTGATAGGTGATGAGGAGGGGGGGGGGGGGTGTTCAGGAAGGAAGGTGTTCAGGAAGGAAGTCAGACCAGTTTTATACTGGTGACTCAAACTGGTTTTGCTGATGTGATGTTTTGGTGACAATTCAGCTCTGTTCTGTCTGATCCTGTCTGGTTCTGTCTGATCCTGTCTGGTTCTGTTTGGTTCTCTCTGGTTCTGTCTGGTTTTGGAATTATAATGTTGATTTCCAGTCCAGTCCACCATCTCAGTCTTGTGGAAAGCTTTAACAGTGTTTTGGATCAGCTTTGTTTTAATGCTCATGTCAGGCGTCCAGATACTTCTGGTCATGTGGTGTGTAGAGCACTTCTGCTTTTGCTGTGGGATCAAACTGGTATTGTACTGGTATTGTGCAGGAATTTTGCAGCGAGGGCTGATGGGATTTCTGCGTGATGGAAAATGTGACACATGCCGATTGGGGTCGGCTCTTTTCCTCCGGTTATGACGCCCATCTGCTGGTGCAGCCGCGGGGAGACGCGACCTCCCCCTGAGAGGGGCCCGAGGGGTCACCAAGCTCGTCCCTCCATATGCTTCGGTCTCAAATCCTGATCCCTCAGAGGTCACATGGAGCAAATTCAGATCGACTTCCTCTGAGAAGCAGAAATCCACCTGCCGCATGATTTCAAAGTGCCGCACAGCTGAACACACGCAGAGGTGCTGAGATTAGTGTAGAGGAAATGAGAACATGAATACTGGAACCTCTTACAGCCCCAAGTGTCCAGAGCAGCACGAGATAAAGTGACAGGTGAGTAACAGCTGAGAGCCGGCGTTTCCTACAGCAGTGCTGAACTGTTCTGTGTACGTTCAGTGTTCAGTGTTACGTTAGTGTTTAATTACATGCAGTGTTATTAGTGTTTACAGTATTTAGTGTTCAGTTAGTGTTTGTTGTTCCATTTGCTGTGTTGATTCAAAATTCAGTATTCAGAGTTTATTCTGTGCAGTTGGTATTAAGTATGTTCAGTATTTGATGTTCAGTGTTTAGTGTTTTTAGTTTTTAGTGTATTTAGTGTTTGTTCAGTGTCTGGTGGTGGTTCAGCATTTGATGTTCAGTATTTAGGGTTAGTTTAGTATTTGATGTTTGTTTTATATTTGGTGTTCAGTATTTGGTGTTTATTTCAGTATTTGATGTTCAGTATTTGATGTTTGTTCAGTATTTGTTTCAGTATTCAGTCCGTGTTCGATAATGGTGTTGAACCTGAAGTGTTTCTGAACGTTTTGTTGAGTGAAATGAGAGATACTGGAGCACCGGAGCTCAGGATAATCCTCCCCATCTGCATGCCTGTTTTACCCCAGGGGATTGTGGGTAAAGGCTGAGACACCTGAGATAGCTCCGGGGGAAGGAAGGGGGCGGGTTCGGGATGGAAGGGGGGGGGGTGTTTGTGGCTGGATTTGAATGAGTGGAGGTCACAGGAAACAAATTCACTCAGCCGAGCGTCTGTCTGACCTCCCAGATACAGGAAACTCCAACCTACAACCACAAACAGGAGATCCACTCAAGATCTACTCAGATCCACCCAGAATCCCCCACCCCGTCTTCATCCATCCATCATCCTCTTCTTCAGCCACAGAGGACCAGACGTGAACTTCTAACCTTCATCATCTCACCTGCGTCTCTGTTGCTTCCCGGTGGTGTTTCTCTGTGATCCACTGGATCAGCCGTATTGATCTGGTTCTTTCCACTGTGTGCCGGGGACAGTTTCATTAGCCCTCGCTCCTCTCCTGACCCTGATTGATCCTGACGGGTGGAAGCGGCCCCGCCCCGTCCTGTACGGTCGCCTCCATCACCCCCGCTGAACGGAATCATCCTTCCATTAGGTGTATTGATGGAAGTGCATCGACCCGTTTAACCCGGATCGATTCAGCTCATCCTTCAGTCCCCCGCTGATTCAGAGAGGCTCTATAACCACCGACTGATGCTGCAGTGTACTGGTGCCTGGACACACCACAGCCCTGACCATGACCAGTCACCATGGCGATCAAAAGAATAAACTAATAATAATAGAATTAATTGTTGTGGGTTTCTGTGGAACGGTGCTGACGTGGACGTGTGGATTTAATCCCCACATAAGGAAGGTTAATCTGGTTAATCTGGTTAAATCGTGTGTGTGTGTGTGTGTGTGTGAGTGTGTGTGTGTGTGAGTGTGACTGATCTGCAGCTTCATCTCATCTCTCCCCTGCTGTCTCAGCAGCAAAGAACTCTGGGTAAACGCAGCCACACAGCTGGCGCTCCCCGCCTCGCCCTCGGTGGCCCCGGGGCCGTCGCCATGGTGCCTAATGCCCCGACATCACAGGATGAGATACGGGACGAGACGAGGCACACACGCACACACACACACGCACACACTCACACACACATTTATATATACATATACACACACACACACACACATTTATACACATGCACACACATTTATACACACAAACACACACACACATGTACACACACATTTATACACACACACACACATTTATACACACACACACATTTATACACACACACACACACATTTATACACACACACACACACACACATTTATACACACAAACACACACACACACATGTACACACACACATTTATACACACACATTCACACACATTTACACACACACACATTTATACACACACACATAAACACACACACACATTTATACACACACACATAAACACACACACACATTTATACACACACACATAAACACACACACACACACACACACTCATGCATGTAAAACTAAAGAGAGCCAATCAAAGAGGAGAAACATCAGAGAAAGCAGATGTTATGGGATGTGGCTATGCATAAATGTGTGAATGTGTGTGGTAATGAGATCTTTTGATGTACCAGATGAAGGGAATCAACATCAGAGAGAGACACACACACAAACTTTTATTGCACTTTGCTATGGTCAGGGTCACAGTGGGTCCAGTGACATCCGAAACAACAGGGCATCTCACACACACACACACCAAAAGAGATCCAAGCAGCCAATCCACCCTCTGCATCTTTTTGGGAGGTGAGGTTGCTAAGCAACAGCTTCTCTACCTGCATAACCAACACGCCGCCCAAAAGTCTGTCCTCACTTAAAACTTCATCCTGATCAGGGTCACGGTGGGTTCGGAGCCTCACACAGAAACACACCCTGGATGTCTGAGTCTCGTTTGTTTATACTAAAGTTCAAATCTGCAGCAAATCTACCTTCTGCATGTCTTCAGAAAGTAGGAGGAAAATGTAACACCTTCATGAGGTGTGGAGAACATACCAAATTTCAGACAGATGGGGACTGGAGGCTGCCCCGGACCCCAGAGGTGAGTCACTTCTAATATGGAGTCTGATGTGTGAAGTGATACAGAGGAAAGTGTGTGAGTGTGTGTGTGTGTGTGTGTGTGTGTGTGTGTGTGTGCCGCTGCGCTGGTGTGTATTGATTTGCTGTCGTCTCACTGAGCTGAGGTCTGTAGATTATGACAAACGCCAAACTAATGGAGCTTGATGGGCTGTGAACGGGGGTCAGAGATCACACACACACACACACACACACACACACACACACACACACACACACACACACACACACACACACACACACACACACACACACACACACAGGTGTGTGTTAGAGGGACGTCAGGATCTTTTATGGTTGGTGATACTTCAGCGTGTTTGTGCTCAGACAGACACCGGCTCATTTATCTTCACTCACTCGTATCCAAGGGCAACGTAGAGCGGCCAATCCACCTTCTGCAGGATTTTGTGAGATATTACAAAGAGATATTTTTGTGAGAAGCCAAAACACCTGAAGGAATCCCGCACAGATACACACAGTGTGAAGAACATGCAAAACTCCTGCAAAATTATAATTGAAGGCAAAAATAGAATTCAGGTGTGTGTGTGTGCCCGTCATGCTTTATTGCCCGTGTCGCTCGTACTGATCTCTCATACCCGTGTGTGTGTGTGTGTGTGTGTGTGTGTGTGTGTGTGTGTGTGTGTGCGCCGGCTTGCAAATCAGCTTTGATGCCTCCACTGAAACCCAAATGAGGGAGGAAGCTTCAGTGATCCAGATCCTCACACGCACACACACACACACACACACACTTACACACACACACACACACACAAAGACACGTACACACACACACACACACTTACACACACACACACACACTTACACACACACACACACAAACACACACACACACTTACACACACACACACACAATGACACTTACACACACACACACACACACTTACACACACACACACACAAAGACACGTACACACACACACACACACACTTACACACACACACACACTTACACACACACACACAAACACACACACACAAAGACACACAAACACACACACACATACACTTATACACACACACACACAAAGACACACACACACACACACACACTTACATACACACACACACTTACACACACACACACACTTACACATACACTTACACACACATACACACACACACACACAAAGACACACACACACACACACTCACACACACACACACACACACACACATGTTTAGCGCTGGTGGCTGCAGGTTAAGTGTGTTGTTGTTGTTGTTGTTGTTTGATCTTCACCCCCCCGACTCTCTCCAGCGCCCTTCACACCGGGGTCATAAACAAGCACCACTCCAAAGATCAGCGTCACCACGGCAACCGCACACTCGTTATCATTAGGCTGCTAATTGCCAGCCAGCGTGCTGATTGGCTGTAATTAGCGCTTAACCCTTCGTTGGCGGCGGACTCCGTCGAAACACGCACCCACCCGGAAACCCAGCCGAGCGCCCCTTAGAATCAAGGGTCCCCGTTACCATGGCGATTAATCATCATATTTCTCCTCGTTAGGCGCTTTTTAAGCTAAAGTGCAGTGAACGTCCGGCATCTGTTAGCATCTAAGCTTATTAGAACTTAACGTCTGCTAGCCAGATGCTTTAAAGAGAGATGAAAGCTAAACACGGTTCGCTAGTTGTTAGCATGAGTGTATAAAGGACGCACGTGTGAACCGTCGTCAGTTGGTTAAACACAGATCCAAAATTTTGCTACTTGTTAGCCGTTAGCATTAGGTCGTTACGTTTACCAAACACCCAGGAGAATAACACACAGGACACAGTGTTCTGTTAGCTGTTAGCGTCAGATTAGTGACGGTTGAAACACAGCCTGGTATTTCTTATCGTCCCGGAGGAACTAGCATTTTTAGCCAGTAGCGTTACGTTTGAGATGTTTCCAGGAGGAGTAGCATGTGTTAGCTTTTACTCCAGCGTTCCAGACCAGCCCCGGAGGATTACTGTCTGTTAGACTTTAGCATCTGGTTAAAGTTTCTCAGCGTCTGTTAGCCATATGCCGTGGGGATTTAGTCCGTTAGCTGTTTACTGTTATTTACATTTACATTTTCATCATTTAGCAGACGCTTTTATCCAAAGCGACTTACACAATGAGCAATTGAGGGTTAAGGGCCTTGCTCAGGGACCCAACAGTGGCAACTTGGTGGTGGCGGGGCTTGAACCCACAACCTTTTGTTTACTAGTCCAGTACCTTAACCACTGAGCTATCACTGGCCCTGTTATAAACTGAGCAATCTTTGTCTTTAGCATCATGTAGTCTAAAAGCTAAAAGGCTTAGCATCTAGTCTGGGTAGTGGCCAACCAGCCAACGTCTTCAGTGATGGAAAGCTGGACGTATCAGCAGATCCGCTTCAGTTATTTTATTAGCGGTTCTGTCATGATGCTGAACTTTGGGAGATTTCTGGGGTGGAAGAGTTGTGGAACCGTCCTGATCAGGTGCTACACAGTTCCAGGAATGGTTCCTGTTTGTCTGGTGTGAGTTTCTTCTAAACTTCATAAAGCTTCTGAGTTCCTGCAGAGTCTCTGCCTCCCTGAGAAGGTTCCTCTGTTAGAAAACCTCCAGGAGCTTCTAAGTTTCAGGTGATAAAAAAGCTTTGAGTTTCTTTAAAGCCTCCTGTGGTGTGAACTCACCTAAAGCTCCTGGGTTCCTGAGAAGCTCCTCCTGGTGAACCTCACCGTGAGGTGTGAAGTGGAGTGAAAGCGGCGCCGCGGCGGTTGATAATAGCTGCACAGCGAGCGCCGAAGCTCCTCACAAATTGATTTGTGGGTGTTAAATGGATGGAGGTCTCGGATGTTTCAACACCTCTGAAGCTCTGAGAGAGAGCTGAACAGGACGAGGACGGATTCTGATCGTCCGAAGTGGAACATGAAACACGACCGGCTGATACGAGAACCTCAAACCCAGAAGGAAACGGTTTCACATTTTCTTCAAAGCTGCTCTGGTTCATATTTTATTATTTATTTATTTTATTTCTGTATTTTCTCTGTTACTTCATTCCTTTAGATTCTGAGCAGAAGCTCTGAGGAGAAAATAAAACGTCTCACCAGAAGCAGAAGTTTAGGAGACGCTCTCACCTGCCTGCCTCATTTCAGAAGTGAGACGTGTGTAATGGAGTGAGGGGCGGCCGGGCCAAGCGCTGAGGGGACGAATCGATCCCGGTTCAGGCTCAGGAAAAAGAGAGATAAGATCAATTCTGCTCCATCGACAGGATGGAAAACGTGCAGCGTCTGAGGAGGAGACGGTGGGGGGGTGAGGGGGGGGGGGGCAGCGTCAGATGGGTAGAGGACGAGGGGACGAGGACGTGAGAGACGAAGACAGATGGACAGACTGAGAGATGAAGTGTGATGAAGGACAGCAGTGGATGTTATTCAGATTCAGATCTCGGGGTTTAGAATTATTCACTCTGAATAAAAAATATCTTTCATTTTTATTATCAGGATTTATTTGGATTAATTTATTAAACTTTCTGTAGTTTATTAAAACTGAAACTGTTTTGTTTTTACATCACAGCAAATATTTACACGTAATATTTAATAATAAAATGCATTTCAAAAAATTTGGGACAGGGGACAGGGTCAGTTGACACTGAATGCTGTGAAATTTTTAATAAATAAATAAATATATATATTATATATATATATATACAGTGTATCACAAAAGTGAGTACACCCCTCACATTTCTGCAGATATTTAAGTATATCTTTTCATGGGACAACACTGACAAAATGACACTTTGACACAATGAAAAGTAGTCTGTGTGCAGCTTATATAACAGTGTAAATTTTTTCTTCCCTCAAAATAACTCAATATACAGCCATTAATGTCTAAACCACCGGCAACAAAAGTGAGTACACCCCTTAGTGAAAGTTCCTGAAGTGTCAATATTTTGTGTGGCCACCATTATTTCCCAGAACTGCCTTAACTCTCCTGGGCATGGAGTTTACCAGAGCTTCACAGGTTGCCACTGGAATGCTTTTCCACTCCTCCATGACGACATCACGGAGCTGGTGGATATTCGAGACTTTGCGCTCCTCCACCTTCCGCTTGAGGATGCCCCAAAGATGTTCTATTGGGTTTAGGTCTGGAGACATGCTTGGCCAGTCCATCACCTTTACCCTCAGCCTCTTCAATAAAGCAGTGGTCGTCTTAGAGGTGTGTTTGGGGTCATTATCATGCTGGAACACTGCCCTGCGACCCAGTTTCCGGAGGGAGGGGATCATGCTCTGCTTCAGTATTTCACAGTACATATTGAAGTTCATGTGTCCCTCAATGAAATGTAACTCCCCAACACCTGCTGCACTCATGCAGCCCCAGACCATGGCATTCCCACCACCATGCTTGACTGTAGGCATGACACACTTATCTTTGTACTCCTCACCTGATTGCCGCCACACATGCTTGAGACCATCTGAACCAAACAAATTAATCTTGGTCTCATCAGACCATAGGACATGGTTCCAGTAATCCATGTCCTTTGTTGACATGTCTTCAGCAAACTGTTTGCGGGCTTTCTTGTGTAGAGACTTCAGAAGAGGCTTCCTTCTGGGGTGACAGCCATGCAGACCAATTTGATGTAGTGTGCGGCGTATGGTCTGAGCACTGACAGGCTGACCCCCCACCTTTTCAATCTCTGCAGCAATGCTGACAGCACTCCTGCGCCTATCTTTCAAAGACAGCAGTTGGATGTGACGCTGAGCACGTGCACTCAGCTTCTTCGGACGACCAACGCGAGGTCTGTTCTGAGTGGACCCTGCTCTTTTAAAACGCTGGATGATCTTGGCCACTGTGCTGCAGCTCAGTTTCAGGGTGTTGGCAATCTTCTTGTAGCCTTGGCCATCTTCATGTAGCGCAACAATTCATCTTTTAAGATCCTCAGAGAGTTATTTGCCATGAGGTGCCATGTTGGAACTTTCAGTGACCAGTATGAGAGAGTGTGAGAGCTGTACTACTAAATTGAACACACCTGCTCCCTATGCACACCTGAGACCTAGTAACACTAACAAATCACATGACATTTTGGAGGGAAAATGACAAGCAGTGCTCAATTTGGACATTTAGGGGTGTAGTCTCTTAGGGGTGTACTCACTTTTGTTGCCGGTGGTTTAGACATTAATGGCGGTATATTGAGTTATTTTGAGGGAAGAATAAATTTACACTGTTATATAAGCTGCACACAGACTACTTTTCATTGTGTCAAAGTGTCATTTTGTCAGTGTTGTCCCATGAAAAGATATACTTAAATATCTGCAGAAATGTGAGGGGTGTACTCACTTTTGTGATACACTGTATATATATATATATATATATATATATATATATTAAATAAATAAATAAATATAGAAATATATGTATATATATATACATTAAATAAATATAGAAAAATATTTAAATTATACTTTAAATAAATAAATAAAGTGTAAGTAGGTAATTACAAAGTAAGTAAAAGTAAATAAATAAATAAGTCTAAATAAATAAAAATAAATCAGTAAGTAAAAGTAAATAAATAAATATTTAAATAAAAATAAATAAGTAATTACATAAAAAACAAACAAATAACTAATAAATAAATAAATAAGTAAACAAGTAAGCATAAATTAATATATAAATCAATAAAAATCAATAAATAGCTCAGTGGTTAAGGTACTGGACTAGTAAACAGAAGGTTGCCGGTTCAAGCCCCGCCACCACCAAGTTGCCACTGTTGGGTCCCTGAGCAAGGCCCTTAACCCTCAACGTGCTCATTGTGTTCTGCTCACTGTGTAAGTCGCTTTGGATAAAAGCGTCTGCTAAATGCTGAAAATGTAAATGAAAATGAAATGTAAATATATAAATAATAACTAAATGGGTAAAAGCAAATAAATAAATGAATAATTACGTGTAAATAAATAAATATAAAAGTAAATTTAAATTCTAATGAAATAAAGGTTATTAAAAGTACAGAAGCGGATGCTCATTTATTTAAATGGAAGTTTTAAAAAATGTTTCTCAGTGTACGTTTTAGGGACTTTACCATCTGCAGTCCATAACATTATTAACATTATTATTTTGGCCGAGTCAGATGTTCTACTGAATGATTCTGACCTTTGATCGCCTCTGTAACGGCGCTGACTGCTGAATGTGAAGAAATGAATCAATAATAATCTGTACCGATCAAAGTCAAGCTTATAAACCGTTTATAACACTTCATATGTTTAATAAGCAACTTCCTGCCTCACGCTGCTCCTTTATTATTAGCCAGATTAGCATTTTCGTGTGGCGGTTTCAGTGGTAGGTGTGAAATTGGAGTGTGTGAGCGGTTCGTCCTTCACGCTGCAGATTAGCATGAGAGTAACACAGGTGAGATAAATAAATCCAGGGTGTCGAGAGAGGAACCCGAACCTGATCCGCTCACTCAATCACTGACTGAGTCCTCGTCACCGCCTGGTTGCACGCTCTGTATGAAACGTGCTAGTCTCTGGTACTCTGGGGTCAGCTGTACCGGACACTTCTGTCACTCACACACTGAGCTTTCATTCACGCCGGGGGTCTGTGTCAGCGTCACGTGACTCTGTACAATAGAAGTGGGATTAGAACCGAACGCTCGAGTGCTGCTGACAGCCTGAAATCATCTCGTTCAGATCCTCACAGTCAGTCCAGCAACACCCACACCAAACCCCCACTCTGTATAATCACATCATTCATCTCAGACTGAATGTTTAGTTTCATTTGATTTGGTGTCCATAAACTTTTTTGGCAGACTTAGATTTGATTTTAGATGCTCAGATCTGTTCTGGGTCTTTGTTGGTAGATCAGTTTGTATTTTAAAAAGCATCATCGATACTAAACAGTGTGTTTATTTAGTATAACAGTGTAGTATGTACTGTACTGTTTAGTATGCAGTATGCAGTGTGTTGTGTGTACTGTATAGTTTGTAGTACGCAGTATGTAGTGTGTAGTATGTAGTATGCACTGTGTAGTATATATTGTATAGTGTGTAGTATGTTGTGTGTAGTACACACTGTATTATGTAGTATGTAGAATGCAGTATGTATTATGCACTGTGTAGTATGCAGTATGTAGTATGTAGTATGGATTGTGTAGTATGTAGTATGTATTGTGTAGTATTGTAGTATGTAGCAGGCAGTATGTAGTATGTAGAGTGTAGTATGTAATATATATTGTGTAGTATGCAGTATGTAGTATGCACTGTGTAGTATGCAGTATGTAGTATGCAGTATGCAGTATGTAGTATGGATAGTGCAGTATGTAGTATGCACTGTGTAGTATGTAGTATGCAGTATGTAGTATGGATAGTGCAGTATGTAGTATGCACTGTGTAGTATGTAGTATGCAGTATGTAGTATGGATAGTGCAGTATGTAGTATGCACTGTGTAGTATGCACTGTGTAGTATGTAGTATGCAGTATGTAGTATGGATAGTGCAGTATGTAGTATGCACTGTGTAGTATGTAGTATGCAGTATGTAGTATGGATAGTGCAGTATGTAGTATGCACTGTGTAGTATGTAGTATGCAGTATGTAGTATGGATAGTGCAGTATGTAGTATGCACTGTGTAGTATGTAGTATGCAGTATGTAGTATGGATAGTGCAGTATGTAGTATGTATGGTACTAAACGGCTCTTGATAATCTGACATTAAGACGCTCACACCGTCACCGTAGCAACAGCTCTCCTGCGCTGTGATTGGCGAGCTCGTGTGAATATGTAAATCACCCTCAGTGCTGATTGGTCGGTGGGCGGGGCTGTGGGCTCAGACAGCTGGTCCCTGCCGGTTGTATTGTCAGTCCGGCGGAGCCGCTCGAGCGCGCGGTGGAGGTGTGGTGTCGCGGACTCACCGGAACTCTGATCAGTCGGAACATTCAGAATCACCGCTTTATAAACGAAACGCGGGGGGTGAACAGAGTCCGGGACATCAAGGTAACGGAATAACGGGGAGTAACGGAGCACCGCGAGGAGGACCATCCCGGGACAGAGCGGAATCTATACACGGATATTTATAGGACTGGACGATACGGATTATTACCGGTATTGTTGCCGCACTTCACTGGAAGGATATACCGATAATCCCGGGAGCGCGTGTGTGTGTGTGCGTCCTCGCGCCGCTGGGAGCTGCGTGCAAGTGTAGCGGAGCACCGAGAGATTTATGGTAAACACCTTCCTCCTGCTCATGTGTGTGTGTGTGTGTGTGTGTGTGTGTGTGTGTGTGTGTGTGTGTGTGTGTGTGAGATCAAAGGCTTAAAGTTAAGCACCCGCTAGAAGGCGGTGTGTCTGAAACTGTGCCAGAAATATGCGGACACCCGATAATCCAGCACATCTTCCACACCGGTCTAACAAAGCGTTTCTTTATCACGCTTTGATGTGTTAAAAGCGGAAATGGCCTTCCCCAAACTGCTGCCTCAGGGCTGGAAGTCTGTAGCAGGAAGCGTGTAGCCCAAACTATAATAGTGTGCCGCGGATCGTTGTGCATCCGCCACCGCACTTCACAGCCTCCAAATGCACATCTGTTATGGTAAAATCGTCATGATCATTTCTGCTATTATCCTAGTGATCAGGGTTGCAGTGGGTCCAGTTCCCTACAATCACTGGACACTCAAGCTCCTCTTGGAATGCGTTATAAATGTTGTAGTATGTCTTGTCTAGGTTACTAGTCGATGTTCCAGTTCATCCCGGACGGTCAGGCCCCTCTGTGCAGCTCAGAACTACTCAGAACAGGCGTCCACATACTTTTGATTTATCTGAACATTCCGAGCTTCACTGTTAATGTAATGAAACGAGATGAATGAGAATCTCAGAGTTCTTGGACGTGCCCCAGTCCCCCCGTCCCCACCCCGGGGGGTACGTGTGCGGTACTTTGGGGAGGCGGGAGGTAGCGGGTGACAGGATGGTGTTGATGGATGTTTCATTTGGGTGGCGTGTTATTAAAGCCGTTCCAGCAGAAGCTGGGAGATGAACGAGGGCCGGTTGACTGACGGGGCCCCGGGGCCCCAGAGCGGTTCCGCTCCCCTGATGGAACTCCCGAATATTTTTAGAGGAGCGACACGCCGAGTTAAATAGCGGGCGGATAATGTGGGTGTGTGAGGGTGCATCCCCATACTATTTAATGAAAGCTGTTGGTTCAAGTCCCACCACTGCCAGGTTACTACTGTTGGGCCCTTAAACAAGGCCCTTAATCCTCAAGTTTTTAAAAAGTGGAAGTAGCCTGGACTAGTAATCAGAGGTTCGCTGGTTCAAGCCCCAACACAGCTTAGTTTCCACTCTTGGGCCCCTGAGCAAGACCCTTAAACCTCAACCGCTCAGTTGCTCAAGCTTAGTAACTAAGGTACTGGACTACTAATCAGAAAGTTGCTGGTTTAAGTCCCACCACCATCAAGTTACCGCTGTTGGGCCCTTAAGTCTCCAGTTCTTGAATAGTGACCTGAGGATGTAGCCTAGAGGTTTAGCCGCGGGTCACGTCAGGTCAACTTCATCAGAGCTGATAAGAGAGTTCGTATCGGCCCCGTCCCAAATCTGCTCCTCCTGTGAACACGCCGCTGCTGTTTGTTTACTCAACATCTGTGTGTCTGGATCTCGGCCTCGTCCCAAATCTGCTCTGTTCTCACTCAGGCTTGAAACCAGAACCCGAGAGAGAGAGAGAGAGAGAGAGAGTCAGTGTGTCTCAGGGTCTCTCGACCGTTCTTCAGTTCTGCACCTACGCGTCTGAGCTGTTTGATTTTCCTCTTTACGGCTTCTGTCGTGCGTGTGAGTGTGTGTGTGAGTGTGTGTGTGTGTGTGAGTGTGTGTGTGTGTGTGTGTAAATGTGGGGGATGTTTGATGAACGTTACGCTCAGTGTAGCTGCTTCTGTTTCACATCTGTAGTTTACACACACACACACACACACACACACACACACACACACATAGTACACTGTGTGTGTAGGTTTGTGTGTGTGTTCTGTGTTTGTGTGTAAGTTTGTGTGTGTGTTTCTGTGTGTGTAAGTTTGTGTGTTTCTGTGTTTGTGTGTGTATGTGTGTGTGTTTGAGTTTGTGTGTGTTTGTACGTGTGTGTTTGTGTGTATGTGTGTGTGTGGATGTGTAAGTTTGTGTGTGTGTGTGTGTGTGTGTGTGTGTGTGTGTGTGTGTGTTTGAGTTTCAGGACGTTTGACCTCTTTATCACAAACACACAGCAGAAACAGAAACGACTTGTTGTGACACACGGTGTGGCGCAAAGTTCACACACACACACACACACACTGTTTCCACATCACTTTTATGTTGTGACACGCAGCAGTTACATTTATTAATCCACACAGTCGGGTCTGGACTTCAGTGCCACATCATCACCGCTGCTCCTCTGCTGAAACAGGAAGGGCGATCCCTAAACTGATGGGGGCAGGACAGGGCCCCGTGTTCCCTACAGCTGTGTGTAAACCTCTGACCTCAGGCAGGTTGTGTGTTTGTCTCAGAGCCGTTGGTTTATTACCTCACATCTGTTGTAAAAGTTTTATGGTGAGTGTGTGTGTGTGTGTGTGTGTGTGGGTGTGTGAGAGCCAGTGTGTGTTAATGTGTGTGTGTGGGAGCCAGTGTGTGTGTGTGTGTGTGTGTGTGTGTGAGTGTGTGTGGGAGCCTGTGTGTGTGTGTGTGTGTGTGTTATCTGATTTGCTGCAGTAAGCAGATGCAGCAGGTCAGTCTGGATTATCTGATCCCCTGTTGAGTTGAGTGGGCGTGGTTACCTGCCCGGGTGTGTGTGTGTGTGTGAGGGTGAAGAACTGTACGTGGGATTTTGTGCACCTGTTTCAGACGGGCGTGGCTCAAACATCATGAGTTTAAAGGCGCGTCTACAAACTTCTGTACAAAACAATTAACTAAATCTGTGTGTTTGTGTCTGAGATTCATCTAGTGATTCTTATTAATCATAAAGACCAGGGTGAGGTCACTTTAACTGTGTGTGTGTGTGTGTGTGTGTGTGTGTGTGTGTGTGTGTATTTACTGATGTTTATATTTACTGTATGTGTATGTGTAATACTGTGTGTGTGTGTGTGTGCATTTGTGTGTGTGCATGCATATTATTTTGTGTATGTGTGTTTACTAAATGTGTGTGCATGTAGGTGTGTACTTACTAAGTGTGTGTGATCTTACTAAGTGTGTGTGTGTGTTCACAAAGTGTGTGTGTGTATTTACTAAGTGTGTGTGTGTGTGTGTGTTTACTAAGTGTGTGTGTGTATATATACAGTATATACTGTATATGTGTGTGTATTTACTAAGTGTGTATATATGTGTGTGTGTGTGTGTGTGTGGTTATAGCTCAGCGCTGAAATGTTGCTAATGTGATAATTGCCTTTTTGAAGGTAATTGGGGTCTAACAAAACGTTCACACACACACACACATACACACACTCACATATATGCTCACACACACACTCACATATATGCTCACACACACACTCACATATACTGTATGCTCACACACACACTCAGTCTTTGTGTGGCTCGGCGTGGGTTCTATTGTTGCAGGTCGTGACCTCTCAGTGGGCGGGTCACTCCAAACAAACACTCGTCTCAGTTCTGTCGTCTCCTTTGTGTTCACGTTCATCATCAGCAGCACAAACCTTTCACCGGATTCTGAAACATGACTGTGGGAACTCGCTTCCATCCAGCCGCAGCACCATCAGTCAGGATTAGGTACAGATCCGTATGCTTCCTCCAGCATGCTTCACAGGTGCCCCTTTGCACTGGACGTGGTGTTTGTGCTTTAGAGCTACTAGCAGCGGAGGGCGTGTTTGCTCTGCTCTGGAGTCCAGTGGCTGTGTGCTTTACACCAATCATCTCAGACTCCTTCAGTACTGGCTGAGCTGTTGTTGCTCCTGGACAGCAGGGCAGAACATTCTGAACATTCCAGCCATCCTAATGCCAGCGTGTGTCAGGTGATGGCGTGACTCCGCCCTTGATTGTACGCACCTTCAGTAACGGAATCTAATGATTAGGACTGATGCTGGGATGAGTGGTTACTATGGTAACGGTTATTTAGGTAACCAATCAGAACGCAGGATCATAAATATGTGGACGGTGTCTTTGCGTCCTCGTTTGTGCTCGTAACGGCTCCCCGGGCGACGCCTGTAAATCCCCCGCCGCCGTCTGTTCAGCATGCCGTCAAACGAACGGCGTCTCTTTAGCATCGCAATGGCAGCCAACCTGCTGCTGAGTGTGTGTGTGTGTGTGTGTGTGTGTGGATGGAAGGTGCTCATGCATGTCATTTAAATAAACAACACACTCACACCCCACACACACACACATACCACCCCTCGCCCCCCCAAATCTTTGTCTCAGGGTCGCAGTCTGTGTCTCACCCAGCCTTTTTCTTCAGCTGCCATTCAGGTCATGCTAGCTTATACGCTAACAAATAAAGTGTGTGTGAGTGTGAGTGTGTGTGTGTGTGTGTGTGTGTGTGTGTGTGTGTGTGTGTGAGTGTGTGTGTGTGTGTGTGTGTGTGTGATTGAGCCTGACAGACGGAGCGTTCACGTTTCGGGTGAAAACGTTTCGTCTGCAGACGTGCGATTCCCTCTGAGAACGTTCTGCTCCGACCTCCGGACACGCACCGCTTAACTCTGACAAAACACACACACACACACACACACACACACACACACACACACACACATACACACACACACACACACACACACACACACTAGCTTCATCTTCTCTTCATGAGCCACTTCTTTTCACTCCCACTACACCACAAATTGTGTATCAAGTACAAGGAATTTAGTAGAAAGTCTTGAGTACCCACAACCCCTATGTTTCTCGGATCTGGTGTTCCAAAGGTCTGATGTTCCAGAGCTCTCCTGTTCCATGTGTCTGGTGTTTTCAGGGTCTTGTGTTCCAAAGGTCTGATGTTCCCAGGGTCTGGTGCTCTCAGGGTCTTGTGTTTTCCGGATCTGGTGTTCCAGAGCTCTCCTGTTCCCAGGGTCTGATGTTCCCAGGGTCTGGTGTTCCAAAGGTCTGATGTTCCAGAGTTCTTCTGTTCCCGGGCTCTGGTGTTCCCCCAGAGTCTTACGTCCAGACATCTCGATGTTTCCTTGGTCCTGAATGTTCCCAGTGCCCCGTGTTCCCAGTTCCTCGTTCCTGGAGCACTTTGTTCTCAGTGTTCTGCTCCCGGAGGTCAGATTTACATGGCTCACGAGGACACGATGGAAGGACGGCGAGACTAAATTTACCTGCAGGTGTGATTATGAAAACTAACAGAACAAGAACATGCCGATCTCACAGCGTGATCACGTGACCTCCAGGTACGAGTACTGAAGGACCGCGACCCCGGGGACGAGCGCGGAGGGGAAACGGGACCCGCGGGTGCGATTAGAGAACAGCAGGTCGCTCGGGGGACGTGTGAACCCCCCTCCCGGAGCGGAGGGCTCGTCTGTGCTCGCCGGCTCCGTCCCAATCCTCCCCTTTAACGCTAATGCATATTAATAGATTTAAAAGCTTTTTTTTTTGCTAGCAGCAGAAGGGAGGAGAGCTTTAGATCTTTAGATCTTTATCTCCGTCTCTCTCTCGTCCTTTTCATTCCGGCTGGCGTGTAATTTAATCTCCGCCCCGGCGTGACTGCTGGGTACGGACGCGTCCTCGGGGTGGCTGTTATCAGGCTTTTGTCATGCTAATGCCAGCGCTAACTGGATCTTCCTGTGGAAGGTCGGGGATTATAGCCGTGACGGAACGGAGAAGGTCGATGATGATGGAACTGACGGACAGGCTGATGCTCTTTACTCAGGGATCCAGCTGAAGCAGCTTGGTGGGGTTGGGTTTAGAACCCTCAGGTAGAGCAGCAGGGGGTCTAAGGGGATCTGATCTATAAATTAGGAGCTTTGGAAACACAGCTGACTCTGTCCACAGTCAAGTGAGCTTTACATCAGTGTGAGCTCAGATCTTTAGGTTGTATCATGTTTTACCTGTGAGTCAATTTTGGACGTCATCCATCCATCATCCATCAGTCATCAATAATAACGTCACACACTGTTTATGTGTGTGTGTGTGTGTTGGAGGCATCTCTTTTTTATCGAATCTGTCTAAAGGCTCCTTCAGCAACATAAAAGATGATGGATGTGTGTGTACACACACACACACACACACACACACACACACGGCACGCTGTGAGGAGATTGATTAGAGCCGTCACTCTGCCTCATGTGGCGCTGGCACCGTACACACACACACATACACACACACACTCGTCAGCATCATCAGCCCCATCAATCACACCCACCATCACACGCCGTGTTAGCCGTGATGCTACGTCTCCGCGTTACGCTTGAGTTTTAACGTTTGTCCTCTCCGTCCTGCAGGTCGTCCGGGTCGTCCGTAGCGAGCGCTGCGTGTCCGTGAGAGCGTGTGCTAGTGTGCGTGAGCCACCATGCTGGCGTGTCTGCAGCGGAGCCTCGACGCCCCCCGCGGCACCAAGAACCCGGAGACGCCACTGTCCAGCGCTCACAAACGTAAGTACGACACCGCCGCCACTTTACGTTTAGGCACTCGTGAGGTTGTGGGCCGCTTCTTTACCCGCTGAGCTCGATGTGTTCCACCGGACAGCAGGAGTCGCTGTTGTGTTCAAACATGAGCGCTCGGGCTGGACAGTCTGGTCATTTAGAGGTGCACACGTCAGTGTGCTCAGTGCAGGTCCCAAACCCGGATACAATAATGAGGGCTCGGGTCAGGAAGGGCATCTGGTGTAAAAACTGTACCGAGTCTGAGGCGACGCCTTAATGCGGAAGCAGCCGAAATATCTCATAGTGATGCTGTTGCCGTTGATGATTCTCCTTCTTCCTCCTACGTGCTAAACCTCATGTGGCGGTCCTTCTCAGAAGGGAAACCAGCTCATGTTAGCTCATGATAACGCTGTTTGCTCATCCTTGTTTATCACCAGTGATGGCCGAGGACGAAGCCTTGAGCCGGTCGTTCCGTGACCCTCCGGTTCACCTGTTCCAGCTCCACACAAACACCGAGTTCCACCCGAGGACGTCCGGAAGGTCACGCCCACACCAAGCTCTACTCCAGACCTCAACGTCCTTCAAACTCCTACTGTCATTTTTTAGCAGAACTACAGCTCATGGTCGAGGGTCAACAGTGACCTCACGTTTTCAAATATCTTTAAACGCTCCTCAGCATGTGATCAGCGTCGGAAGACGTGACCCGAGAGCACGGATGAACTGATGGAGGAGGAGCTGCGGCGGCGGTCGGCTCGGAACAGAATTAGCTTCACTTCCTCCTGTTTGTTCTGGGTGACGGAGGCGCATTCCTCGCCCCCGCGTCTCCTTTCTCCCCTCGTCTGATTGATAGATTAGTGAGGAGGTGCAGCTCGGGTTGGAAATGACCTCCGACAATACCGACTCTGTGTGTGTGTGTGTGAGTGTGTGTGTGAGTGTGTGGGACCTCAATAGAATGATTGTTCATCAGGAAATCTGCGGCCTCCGCCGTACGTGTGTTTCAGTCGCAGGTGCGAGTGTGTGTGTGTGTGTGAGTGTGTGTATGTGCGAGTGTGTGTATGTGCGAGTGTGTGTATGTGCGAGTGTGTGTGTGTATGTGCGAGTGTGTGTGTGTGTGTGTGTGGGGGGGGAGGCACAGCGGGCACTGGCACCCAATCAGCTGTGCATATGGCGCCACTCACCGTTCCACAGGAACCAATCAGCGAGAGGCAGATTATCTCCACCAGAGGCATGCTGGGACCTCACAGGGTCTCGCAGACTTTTCCGGAAACTCAATTGTGCATTGTGGGTAATTGTGGGTAATCTTATGCTGGTGAGGTCTATTCTGTACTGACCATTCGTACAGAGGCCAGTCGGGGGCGGGAGCAGCCATGGCAGCCGTTAGTAAGACAGTTCCTGAGGGGACTTGGAAGACTGGTTCTTATTCCTGAGCTGCTTCTAAGCTTGGTGGACTGTGTACAGTGACTCCTGAGGTCCAGCAGCTTCTAACTCATGGTAGATCTTTTTGGGGGTTCTTGGATTTCCTCCTGACCTTAGCAAAACAACCACTGTTCCATGATGAGCTAAAATTAACCGCTGCAGAGTGTTGGAACACTCAAGTTCAACTCCCAGCAGAGCTGCCGACCTGGCCGGGCGTCCACACAAACATCATTGCCTGTGTCTGAAGATGGGAGGGTTGTACAGGGTCTTCTGGTGCTGCCACCACCATATGTGACCTCCAGGACTGGTTCACTAGTCCCGGACGGGATCTCTGGTGACTCTTTGGCAAGGTCTGAACTAAAAACAAACTGTTTCTTTATGCTGGAAGGAAGTGTGGTCCAAGAACCACCAGAAACAGCCGGAACAGAGGGTTTACTGTCCACAGTCAAGTGAGCTTTAATATTGAATCAAGTTTGAAGCAGAAGCTTGGTGACCCTACACTTGTCATTGACCCTTGATTGATTGCTCTCCGAGTCGCTCATGTTTTGGTTTGTTGAGATGTTCAGTCGAGTATCTGAGGGTCTCTGAGCTCCTGGTGCTCTCTGAAGGATCCACGTCGTCCCCCGAGAAAGTCTTAATGAGCACCGAGGTGTCTGATAAAACCCATCCAAATATTCCGGCTCCCTCGCAGTCGCCTCTCGGCTCGGTTCCTGAAGGACGTCGCGACTTTCTGCTGACGGCGTCACTCTGCATCGCACCCGGAACACCGGAACCTTTCTGCCTAAAAGTCTCGTTTTGGACGCCGCCGCCGCTCCATTTATCAGCTGAACGAAGTGGCTGCTGCTCCTGTGCTGCTTGGAACTAAGCAGGCGTGAAATTGACTGAATAACGTTCACCTCCGTGCTCCCCCCTCCTCCCGCACCAGGGTCGAGCGCCACTGTCGGCGGATTCTTTTATTTTGACCACTTAATCTGTTTCCCAGCAGGGATTAGTCCGACGTTCTTCAGCTGACGACTCGGCATAATTTGGTTTAGCGGGAAAATCAGAGGTCTGGTTTATAATCTACATCGTACAAGGTGAAACCGGAAAATCTACTGGGTCATAAGTATGTAGACAGCACAGCAACCAGCTCTTTATACCATCGTTAGACGCTTCTGATAGACATCAACAACCTCCTGGACCCTCTCCGGTTGGACTGTTGACCACTTTCGTTGGCATAATTGGTATAGTCCATATATTTATAACAGGGTTAAAGATCAGGAGCTTCCAGTCCATTCCAAGAGCTTTGGTTCTAGCCTGATATAACCGTTCCAGAAACAGTTCCAGGTCCTGATAGAACACTAGGTTATGTCCAAGATCCAAGAAATGATCCACTACTCCAGGTCCCAGAGCGCAGTAGGTACACTGCTGTTGGGTTGGTTTAAACTCCATGTGATCAGTAGAACTCTCAGTCTTGCACAGCTGCTGGTTGACTGTGTACAGTGATTTCAGAGTTCCAGCAGCTTCTAATTCATGGTAGGACTTCTTTGGGGGGTTCTTGGGTTATATCTAGGGTTTCACTTGGGTTGTCTTCCTGTGCTTAGCAAAAAGACCACTGTTCCACACACTGTGTTGGTCCAGATGGTCTTAGGACCTACAGTTGCTCAGAGATATAGACGTTTAAGCTTGGATTAAGCTTGGTTGACTGTGTACAGTGACTCTTGTGTTCCAGCAGCTTGGGGTTCTTGGGTTATATCTAAGGGTTTTTACTTGGGTTTTCTTCCTGTGCTTGGTAAAAAGACCACTGTTCCACACACTGTGTTGGTCCAGGAGATCTTGGAACCTGCAGTCGCTCAGAGATGGTGTCCAGTGACCTTTCACCCTGCAGATTTCCTGCTCTCCTGCAAGTCTGTCTGAGCTGGATGTAAATAAAGCTGCACTGGAGCCGACAGGATGTGTTTTCGTTCCCACACCGACACTCAGTTCTGCTGCGCGGGCGGAATTTAGTTTCACAAAGCGCCGAGCTAATAGCGCCCGGGGTTCAGAAAGATCTCCGCACATCCAGTTCTCCAGAAGAGCCGTTTGTTTCAGAGCGAGCGTCCGCACGGCAGACGGGAGAACATAAAAGAGATGAAGAGATAATGATGGAGATTATAAACCTTCCATTGTGGTTTCCCAGCAGCACCTGCGGCTTTCATGCCGGCCCATTCACGTCTGCCATAATAACCGCTCTGTCCGAGCTCCTCTCCCGCGTCGGAAAACTGAAAACACACTCACACACACACACACACACACACACACACACACACACACACACACACTCTCTCACACGTGCTGTCTGGTTGAAAGTTCATTCCGGTTGGTGGATTAGCTTGTGCAAGCAGAAGCTTCCAGACTGTGGAATGTGAACTGCGCTGACCAGTCTGGAATCAGCTCAGAGTTCTGGGACTCTCACAGCTCAGCATTGCAGAACGTTTTGGAACGTGGTGGTCAGGGTTGTAGTTGGGTCAGGAACAAACCAGAAACCGTAGGTGCGATGCGAGAACACAGACTGGGTGGGGCACCTGTCTAGACAGACAAACCACACCTACACACAGATTAGGCATCTTTTTGTGAGGTGGGTGGAAGAAAACACAAGTGGACTTAGGAGAACTTCCAAAGGGAGTGACCTGAGCTTAGGATCAAACCCTGGTCCCCAGGACCCATGATTTTGTGTGGCATCCACTACAATTCAGTCTTTGTTTTAAACTGAAGTTGTCCTTTAAGGGTCAGGTTGAGAAACAATGCTGGAGTGGTCAGGAGGACCATGGGGACTCCCTGGATTAGAACTCTTCCAGATTTGGGGTGGGGGGACCTGTCAAAGAAACCAAATAAGACAAGTGGACCATCTATGAACATCTTATTAACGAAGACTTTCTTTTTCAGGGGGACCAAGCATGGCCGTCCAGTCTCCACGCTACCCGAGCACAGCAGAACTGGACGCTTATGCCCAGAAGACGGCCAACAATCCACTGTCCATCAAAATCTTTCCCACTAACATCAGGGTCCCTCAGCACAAGCATCTCAACCGGACAGTGAATGGGTTGGACACAACGGGGCAGCGGTACAACCCGTATCTTCAGCCGGGCGCCTATAAGGGTCTCCTGGCTGTTGTCAAGGTCTCATCCAAGCCATCATCATCTTCTTCATCTTCATCATCATTCGTTGCTTCCTCGAAGGCTGTGGTGAAGAATGCCGAGGGAAGACGGACTAAGCTCTCTCCGGCACATTTGGCTGTGGCTCCCTACAAGGTAGGCTTCAACACGGTGGCCCCGAAGCCACCCGAAGCCACAGGACTCACGGTGCCCCCGAATGTGACGGTTCCTGGCTCGTTGATCCCTCTACCGGGCACCAGAGGGCTGAACCTGGCGGCTCAGTCCAACCTGCCGTCAATCCAAAGCATCATCTACCAGATCAACCAGCACTGTCAGGCTCAGGCTCTTCAGCAGGTCTCGACACATCCAAGCCCCTGCAAGCAGGGTACCAATGCACTCGCCATTTCCTCCGGCTCAGGGGGGAATTATGCAAATCTGGTTCCACAAGGGAACCTGGGATATCCAGGGACGGTACTGCCGGGGCAGAACGGCGATGCCGCAAAGGTGGCTGCGTATTCGGAGAGTCTGGATTACATCCTGTGGCAGAAGCAGCATCAACAGCACCAAGCCGTGTTGAGGATGTACAGCGGCGGGAGTGCTGGAAGTAGCGTCGTTAGCAAATCCCCGGAATCATGTGTCCCGAGCATCCTTGTAGGCGGCTCGCAGGGATCTTCCTTCTCCAGGACGTACGCAGTAATGCCCAGCATAAGTGGAGGACCCGGGCTGGACAAACTGAGCTCGTCTCCTTTGAACTGTGCAGCGATGCCGGGGAGTTTGGCTCTGGGGCAGTATTTCGCACCTCCTTGGAACAGCGTCCTGGTCACCCCTGAAAGTGACTGCTACAACCCTCAGGAGTTGCCTCCCGGGGCAACAAGCATCGGGCACAAGGAGCTGGGCTTCCTGCCTCATTATCCTCACCTTCACAATCACCACCATCATCTCCATCAGCATGCGGTCATGGACAGCTCGGGGGGCGTGTGCTGCAGCCTGCCCAGCAAGGGCTTGTGTAACGCCTCGGTCCTCAGCAGCAGCCTGCAGTCTCTGGAGTACCTGATCAACGACATCCACCCTCCCTGCATCAAGAAGCAGATGTTGGGGAAGGGCTACGAAACCGTCTCAGTACCGCGACTCCTCGATCATCAGCACGCGCACATTCGACTTCCTGTTTACAGATAGAGGCTCCTGCTGACGGGGGAGAATCTTCTCAATCAGACGGTTTGGGGTTCCGTAGTGAACTGTGGTGGTTTTGCTTTGCAGGAAGATCTGTGTGGTAACCTGGATCACAAGAAGTATCAGGGAAAATTCCAAGGGAACAGCCTGCTGGAACCTGAAGTTTGGGATGTCTTGCTTTTTCTTGCCAGCAGGGATTTTTGTTTGACTTTTGGTACTCGTTTCATTTCTTCCGTTTTACAGAGGTTTGGACTGACCTGCAGAAATAAAAAGAAGGTTGTTTTTATGTTCCTACAGTACACAAAACATCAAGTGACCCTTGAGGTTACACGGTCGACTCTAACGAAGATGAAGACGAGGCTACCGACTCGACGCTGAGTGTCATTTAAGAATCACTTACGATTTCTTTTAAAGATAATTTAATTTGAAGTATAATGATGGTTATAATTTTGAAGTTGCACTGCGTTCGGGATCTTGTGAAGGGATCAGAAGTGTGTAGTTTAAATTTAACGTATTTATAAATCTTGAAAAACTTGAATTTATTTTTGTTTTGTTTAATATTTGTAGTATATAATAATGATAAGCATTTGGCTGCTAAGAGAAATTCACGTAAATGCTTAGTTTTATATATATATATATTTTCTTTCTTTTATTTGGTCATTATTTTTGATTGAGCTTGAAATCCTGTAACTCTGAAGGTCTGATCACTGCTCTGGGTTCTTGAGCGACCGCTACTAACACTGGAATCCACTTAGAGGTTTGAAACGTTTCCAGAAACCCTGTTTCCTAATTGAGTCTAAGACTTTTAAACCTTTGGCGTGACGTTAGAGACGTTTGTTCCCGGATCCTCAGGCATGGGGGTAGGTGTAGTAGAGGTAGTAGAGCGTCCGAAACTACCAAGAGGGAGTAAACCACCAAGAATTATCATTGTTTACAATAAAAAAGAATCCAGAATTTCATCTGTTGATGCATATTGTTTAGAAAGAGAGTCACGCTATACTCTACATGCATCCTCCACCACTGTGCTGGTGCCACCACATTTTGTGGTGACATTTAAGAGAATCCCTTTACAACATTTTTGGGCTCGGACCTGGCCAACTGTGCCTGAAGGGTGCCTGGTCAGGTCGGTCAAGAGCTCAAGCTACCCAAACCAAATCCCACTGTAGTACTCCAGTCTGTTCACTTCGTCAGATGTAGCCTAGTGGTTAAGGTACTGGAATAGTAATCAAAAGGATGCTGGATCCAAGACCCACCACTGCCAGGTTGTCACTGTTGGGCCCTTGAGTAAGGCCCTTAACCCTCAATTGCTTAGATAATATACCATCACGGTACTGTAAGTCCACTGTTGTCCAATGATGTCATTTAACTGGTTCCTTATGATTATGCTTGACTAGACTGGGTGACTTCTCTGTGCCCATATGCACAGGGCTAGTGTGACTCTTGACGTTTGTTGCAAAGTGTGTGGATCAGTGGTCTTTTGCCAAGGTTTGAGAAAAAATGGAACCATCTGTCAGATATGATCCAAGAAGAGCTAGAAAAGTGACACTGTCCACAGCCGAACAAGCTTGGAGTGCTACTCTAAAAGAAAGAGACTCTCGTCCTGCTTCTTTTAATCTGTCGATATGATCAGCCACAAACCTCAGCCGTGTGAAGCTTGCTTGACTGTAGGCAGTGACGCTTGTGTGGCTAGCGGTAGCAACGTGTCCCGAGTATTTTGACCCTCGATTTTCGAGGAGACGAGACAGAACCGGATTCCAGGTCGGTAACGGTTCGAGAAAAGTCGGTGTGGATTCGTTCCAGAGTCGCAGGCTTGTGCTCCTGCTAACGCTAGTGCTAATTAGCGATGTGAAGGCAAATTGCTCGGCCGTGTGATCTTATTTAAAACAGATGTTCAGGCTCTTCCTGTCCGGAAATCTTAAACAATCACGTCCGATCCAGCTGTGACGTCCCTGTCGGTGTGCTGCACTCATCCAGCTGTGGGGGCGCGGGGGGGTGGGGGGGGGTGAACACAGAGTGAATTGGTTTAGCGTTCCCGGCGCTGAATTAGCGTTTCCTTTGTTCGTCTGGTTTCATCGGGAGATTGAATGGCTAAATTGTGAGAGGTATGAGGGGGCGGGACGGGGGGAGGGGAGGTTAGTCTGGGTTCGTGCCAGAGGCAGAAAGACGACTGGATTTATGAAGTGCAATTATTTACATTTAATTATGTACGAAGGTTTTTTACTTTCCTCGTCTGAGCTCACACCAAAAAACCTGAAAAAAATAATAAAGAAAAACGTTTTTGATTTGTTTTGTTTCTTTGTAATTGTGGAACATTCCTGCTGTTCTGTATCAACAATTCTCTTTATTTTGAGTTTTTCTTTTTTCTTTTTGATGTCTTGAGGTGCAAAGAATAAATCTGTTGAGTTTATTTAAAACAAAAAAAGTGTCGTCCTTTTTATTCTGGTGATTTCAAACCTGATCGGATCAACCGAACTCTACATGTTTCAGAATCTGTGTTAAAATATTTATGATTCTTTATTTTTTAAAGGAAAATATATTTTGTGACATCACAACAACGTAGTTCTGGTTGTCTTGTAGTCATTTGGACGTATTTTGACCATGTTTGGATTAGAGATGTTTGAAATTCAGACTTTAAAATGACTGTCACATCTGAAATATTAAGAAAATGTACAGATTCTCTATATGGTCAAAAGTATGTGGACACCTGACACTCATCCCGTTTCAAAAACCTCAAACCACCATGTTTTACCTCATCTAATCTTTTATATTATGTATTTTTATGAACAGACTATGGATCTGTGGATCAGAGGCACATGATGAACGTTAAGGCCTGGCTCACGATCAACATTCCAATTCATCCCAAAGATGTACAACGTGGTTAAAATCAAAGCTCTGTGCAGAGATGCGTTCTCTGGATCCGAACTCGTCACACTATGTGTTTATATATCTATGTACACATGGGTCACGCAGGTACAGGAAAGGCCCTTCCCCAAAGTGTTGAGTCAACAGTTCACAATAAGTACGGCTGAGGAAACAAACCTTTTTAAAACTGTCAACACCAAACAGCCAAAATACTGTATAATAGACGCCACGTTTCAGTCACATTCCAGCTTTTGATACTGAAATCCCACTCGTGTCTACCCATGATGAAAGTAGGCTAGGTTAACAGCAGCTTAGCGCTAATGCTACCCTCATGTACTGCATTATTTATGGTGCGTTTTGGCACTAGCAGTAGTGGCTAGCGATAAGTAAGGAAATCACTCTGCTACTGAAATCCTACTCGTGTCTACCTATGATAGACGTAGGCTAGGTTAATAGCAGCTTAGCACTAATGCTATCCACATGAATCGCTATTGTTTTACTGTTGTTATGTTTTGGAGGTGCAGGTGTAGATTTGTATGTTTGGTTCTTGGTGGAGGACAGGGGTGAATTAAATCAGGTGAGGTGTTTCTGACGTGTTAGCAGGTGCACACCAGGTCGGTTTTGCATAGAAATGAGACGTCTGATGTTGTCAGGCTTTCCGGCATCTGGCGGGACGCGGCGTCTGCTTCAGCGTGGCGGGTGAAACCACAACCATCGCGGCTGCTGTTAGCGTCCTGATCAGATCGTCCGATTAAAGGTGTGAAGCGGAAGCTCCGGGCGAGTGTTTAATCTGTTCGCTCGGGGTCGGGTTTGTTCTGTAATGCTGTTAGCAGACTGATACTGATGCTCACCAATGCTAATATGATATCTAGCACAACGTTCTTTATTATCATCCAGACACTCAACTCAAGTTCCAGCTAGCTAACTAACCTAGCGATAAAATACACCAGATTTTGGAGTGTCTGCAAATTTGCATCTATTTACTTACAAGAGCATCGGAGGTCAGACGCTGGTGTTAGACGTCCTGATTTATACTAAATCTGCTCAGTATAGCTGCCATGGTCATAGTTGTGGAGTGAGGTGCCCAACAAGGCAATCAGGTGTCCACATACTTTTGGTCCTTTAGGGTCTCTCTGAAAACCTGGTGACCCGCCCTGCTTCCCAATACCTACCTGTTCAGCTCTTCAGTACAGAGGATTATAATCAGACCTGGAGCTCATGATCAGAATATTTAGATGCTATACACCCATTATGCCATCACAGTTTTAGCTTACTAAGCTAACACAGTTAGCTTCAGGACGTTTAACCCGCTAGCACACCGGCTAACGTCTCCCTCCGTGTACCGAAAACGCTTAAACCGTTCCTGACGCCCCAATTTACAAATAAACGACACTCCTATAATTACACCTTTATACAGATTAAACATCAATGAGAATGTATTTACATGTGAAAAGAACATTCGTTCCGCACTGCATGCTGGGATTGATCTTCAGCGCTGAGGAGGACTTGGACGCTCCCTCGTTATTCAGTCAGATCATCACTCAGAATTACGGCGCCTCAGTAGGAGCATTGAGCATTGGGGAGCGCATGAATTCGTTTCCATCACTGATTCTCTCACACGAACCAGCTGGACGGATCCCGTCACAGATCTTCTGATGTGGTTATTTCATGTTGAGCCATCTGGGACAGTCTGATGAAGCGTTCCTCACATCTCCTCTCACAGCAGGAGGACCTGGAGCTCGTGATGGAGCTCGTGATGGAGCTGTGATGGAGCTGTGAGCTTGTGTAAGTCCTTCGTGGCTCTGGAGAGAGAGACGTGTGAAGTGTGTCGGTTCACATCCAGAAACCAGCTTCTCACTCTTTATTAAAAGCCACCGAGAGACTTTTGCCGAGTCGAGCGTGTGAAAAGGGTCGAGGGTTCGGGGTCACGGGCTGATCCCCCCCCCCCTCCGATTCTTAACCTCTAGACAGACAGGAGGACAGATGGGTGAGAGAAGAATGGAGGTCTGTGAGAGGAACAGAGAGAAGAGAATTCCTCAGCTGCTGCGAATGCTAATGATGTAGTGAATGAGAAGTGTGGGTGAGAGAGGATGGATGGATGTTTCTTATTTGTCAGTATCAGTTGAGAACACTGTGCATACCTCAGGGTTCTGTGCTTGGACCAGTGTTATTCTCATGGTTGGAAATAACAAAAGCTACCAGCAGTGAACTTCATCTCCATAAAAAACTAATGAATAAATAATACAAAATAAAATAAAGGGCGGCACGGTGGCTCGGTGGGTAGCACAGTTGCCTAACAGCAAGAAGGTCATGGGTTCGATCCCCAGGCAGGGCGGTCCGGGTCCTTTCTGTGTGCATGTTCTCCCCGTGTCTGCATGGGTTTCCTCCGGGAGATCCGGTTTCCTCCCACAGTCCAAAGACATGCAGTCAGGTTAATTGGAGACACTGAATTATCCTATAGGTGAATGGGTGTGTGTGTGTGTGTGTGCAATGCGATGGACTGGTGCCCGGTGTTACTGTGTGCCTTGCGCCCATTGAAAAGCTGGGATAGGCTCCAGCACCTGGATAAGTGGATAAGAAAATGAATTAATGAATGAAAATAAAATAAATATCATATAAATCATAGACACTAAAGTGTTTAGTAGTTTAAATAAATGATTTAATACGGTGTACCTCAGGGCTCGACGCTCAGACCATCCTGTATTCTTACTCATTTGTTTACCACAGAGCTCAATGCTTTTAATAATTCTAAGTTTATTAATGATGATGAATTTGATTTTATCATCAGTAATGATGTATAAAAGAGAAGCGGTTCAGATCTTGACGTGATCTCTCTCTCTCTCAGTCTCAGGTTCCCGGCGGTGCTAGCGCGGTGCTAGCGCGGTTAATTAGCCGACGTCTGCTTCCCTTCAGCCGTCCCTCGGATGGAGTCGAGGGTTACGAGCGAGACAGGAAGTGTGAGGACGGCCGTGTGTTAGACTTCCTTAATTAAATGCTGTGACCCTGCAGGTCACGGTGCGGGTGAAGGTGCGCCTGTGCGCTCGTGTGTGTGTGTGTGTGTTAGTGTGTGTGACGCCCAGCCTTTATCAAACATCCGTGAAGCGTAAAAGTCTGGACGCCGTGGCGAAGGTCAGTCTGAGATGATGAGATCCTGTCTCGTGCTGCTCTGTCTGGGTTCTGTTCCGGAGAGCTCGTGGATTTCTGCTCGTTATTAAATTTCATTACGTCTCTATTGAAATTTCCTTGATTTAATAAAATGCCACCGTCTCATTATTTTCATCGTCCACATGAATGATCTTGTTAATTGGCCACGTCTGGGTCTTCAGTGCTTAAAAATACACTTAAAATTTACTATACACACACCATACTGCCAAAAGTATGTGGACACCGCTCAAGACACACCTGTTTCTAACACCAACCTGCTGCTACAGTGTGAGGTCCATAAACAGAACCCTGTCCTCCATGTGTGGGATCAAGCGCCTGACTACGACTGCACAGTTGCTCTTTTCACTCAATGGGTACAAATTCCCACAGACACCATGTGAATCCTTGTAGAAAATGAAAAACCTTCCCAGACTAGCGCAGGACGTACATGTTTCAGACATATTAGGAATGTTTATGTTATACAGTGTTTTTGAGCGGTACTGGTATATAATTATATACAGTTAGTGTATATATCTTTAACATGTATCTATATATCTACATATGTTTTTTAGGAATGCTTATGTTATACACGGTTTTTGGATCTGTACAGGTATGTAATTCTGGTGAATATATACAGTATATATATATGTATATATAAATGTTTATGTTGTACACGATTTTAAAGGTTACAGGTTACAATAAGTGTATGTATATATCTATATACACACAGTGTGTGTGTATATATATACAGTATATATATGTATATATATATATATATATATTTGTGTGTGTGTGTGTATATATATATATATATATATATATATATATATATATATATATATATATATAATGTTTACATTATACAGTTATGGATATTTATGTGTGTGGATATTTGTGTGTGTGTGTGTATACATATATTTACATATATACATATACATATATATATATATATGTAAAAATGTTACTAATGTTTACGTTATACACAGTTACGGATGGTTACAGGTACTGTATATCATTTCAGTGAGCGTGGTGGGAGAGGGATGGAAGATAATAAACTGGTTTCTTTTTCTGACCCCCCTCGAGTCTCTCACTCTTCCGGTCTCAGGATGGACGGAGAGGAATAAAAACAAGGACAGCTGCTCTCTCTGTGGAACCCTGGCACCATACACACACACACACACACACACACACACACACACACACACATAGGGAACAGGTCGAGGTCTGAGGCTCTCTGCAGCTTTGTTGACTCGTGTCTGGCTCTGGTGTACCTCAGGGATGAATGTTTGGACCATTAATTTTACCCCTGTGATGCTTCCAGCCGAACGAGCTCAGGAGTCCAGTGAGAGCCGCAGGTCGGACCGGTGCTGACGGGAAATATTAAACTTTCTGTCCTTTTCTGCCCTCTAGTGGTGAAATAATGGAATGTGTGATGTTTTCTACACAAGAGCGTCGATTAAGTAAGAAATAAATGGGCAGTTTGGGGAGAAAATCATTTTTAATCTTGATTTGTCACGTCAGGAAAATTCAAAACTAAAATAAATACAACAAATTGTAATTTATTTAATAAAATAATGAAAAAAGGCATTCTTTTCAACATGCTGCTCGTCCTGATTTCGTTGCCGGACAAGCTTTATGATTAATTTACAATTTTTTGTAGCAAAAAGCACGGTGACAGATCCACATTCTCCTCAGGTCCTCAGGTCCAGGCTGAACGGGGTCTGCTGCGAATCTGCAAACAGACAGAACGAATCATTTGGGGTCACGAAGCCCAGAAACGGTTCCCACACAGATCTGAACCGGAGGCGTCGGCTCTCACCCTCTCCTCGTAGCCTCGCTGGGTCATCCTCTCCTTCTCCAGCCGAAGCTCCTCGTCCTGGAGCCGGAGCTCCTCCCTGAGGTCGGCCTCTTCCTCCTCCTGTCTCCTGCTCTCCTCCCACTGCTCCCGGCGCCTCGTCTCCATCCTGTCTCGTGCTGCTCTGTCTGGGTTCTGTTCCGGAGAGCTCGTGGATTTCTGCTCGTTATTAAATTTCATTACGTCTCTATTGAAATTTCCTTGATTTAATAAAATGCCACCGTCTCATTATTTTCATCGTCCACATGAATGATCTTGTTAATTGGCCACGTCTGGGTCTTCAGTGCTTAAAAATACACTTAAAATTTACTATACACACACCATACTGCCAAAAGTATGTGGACACCGCTCAAGACACACCTGTTTCTAACACCAACCTGCTGCTACAGTGTGAGGTCCATAAACAGAACCCTGTCCTCCATGTGTGGGATCAAGCGCCTGACTACGACTGCACAGTTGCTCTTTTCACTCAATGGGTACAAATTCCCACAGACACCATGTGAATCCTTGTAGAAAATGAAAAACCTTCCCAGACTAGCGCAGGACGTACATGTTTCAGACATATTAGGAATGTTTATGTTATACAGTGTTTTTGAGCGGTACTGGTATATAATTATATACAGTTAGTGTATATATCTTTAACATGTATCTATATATCTACATATGTTTTTTAGGAATGCTTATGTTATACACGGTTTTTGGATCTGTACAGGTATGTAATTCTGGTGAATATATACAGTATATATATATGTATATATAAATGTTTATGTTGTACACGATTTTAAAGGTTACAGGTTACAATAAGTGTATGTATATATCTATATACACACAGTGTGTGTGTATATATATACAGTATATATATATATATATATATATATATATATAATGTTTACATTATACAGTTATGGATATTTATGTGTGTGGATATTTGTGTGTGTGTGTGTATACATATATTTACATATATACATATACATATATATATATATATGTAAAAATGTTACTAATGTTTACGTTATACACAGTTACGGATGGTTACAGGTACTGTATATCATTTCAGTGAGCGTGGTGGGAGAGGGATGGAAGATAATAAACTGGTTTCTTTTTCTGACCCCCCTCGAGTCTCTCACTCTTCCGGTCTCAGGATGGACGGAGAGGAATAAAAACAAGGACAGCTGCTCTCTCTGTGGAACCCTGGCACCATACACACACACACACACACACACACACACACACACACACACATAGGGAACAGGTCGAGGTCTGAGGCTCTCTGCAGCTTTGTTGACTCGTGTCTGGCTCTGGTGTACCTCAGGGATGAATGTTTGGACCATTAATTTTACCCCTGTGATGCTTCCAGCCGAACGAGCTCAGGAGTCCAGTGAGAGCCGCAGGTCGGACCGGTGCTGACGGGAAATATTAAACTTTCTGTCCTTTTCTGCCCTCTAGTGGTGAAATAATGGAATGTGTGATGTTTTCTACACAAGAGCGTCGATTAAGTAAGAAATAAATGGGCAGTTTGGGGAGAAAATCATTTTTAATCTTGATTTGTCACGTCAGGAAAATTCAAAACTAAAATAAATACAACAAATTGTAATTTATTTAATAAAATAATGAAAAAAGGCATTCTTTTCAACATGCTGCTCGTCCTGATTTCGTTGCCGGACAAGCTTTATGATTAATTTACAATTTTTTGTAGCAAAAAGCACGGTGACAGATCCACATTCTCCTCAGGTCCTCAGGTCCAGGCTGAACGGGGTCTGCTGCGAATCTGCAAACAGACAGAACGAATCATTTGGGGTCACGAAGCCCAGAAACGGTTCCCACACAGATCTGAACCGGAGGCGTCGGCTCTCACCCTCTCCTCGTAGCCTCGCTGGGTCATCCTCTCCTTCTCCAGCCGAAGCTCCTCGTCCTGGAGCCGGAGCTCCTCCCTGAGGTCGGCCTCTTCCTCCTCCTGTCTCCTGCTCTCCTCCCACTGCTCCCGGCGCCTCGTCTCCACCTGTTCGGGAGAGGGACGACGTGTTACACAGGTGACGCTGTCCACGGTCGAGCAAGCACACACACACACACACACACCTGTGAGCTGATGTCGTCCATGCGAGCCGTCCGCCGCTGTTCCCGCTCCTCCCTCTGCTGTAGTTTTTCCTCCTCGTCCTCCTCCAGCTTCCTCAGGAGCTCCTCTCTCCTCCTCTCGCACTCGTCCCGAATCCTGCGCTTCTCCTCCATCTGCTCCTGCAGCTGCTGCTGACGCACGCCGAGTACCTGCCACACACACACACACACACACACACACACACACACACACACAAATGATTCAGTAATGACTCAGTAATGATTCAGAAATTATTCTGTAATAAGTCAGTAATGACTCAGTAATAAATCAGAAATGATTCAGTAATGATTCAGTAATGATTCAATAATGATTCAGTAATAAGTCATGAATGACTCAGTAATAAATCAGGAATAATTCAGTAATGATTCAGTAATGATTCAGTAATAAATCAGTAATAAATCAGGAATGATTCAGTAATGATTCAGTAATAAATCAGGAATGATTCAGTAATGATTCAGTAATAAATCAGGAATGATTCAGTAATAAATCAGGAATGATTCAGTAATGATTCAGTAATAAATCAGGAATGATTCAGTAATGATTCAGTAATAAATCAGGAATGATTCAGTAATAAATCAGGAATGATTCAGTAATGATTCAGTAATAAGTCAGGAATGATTCAGTAATGATTCAGTAATAAGTCATGAATGATTCAGTAATAAATCAGTAATGATTCAGTAATGATTCAGTAATAAATCAGGAATGATTCAGTAATGATTCAGTAATAAATCAGGAATGATTCAGTAATGATTCAGTAATAAATCAGGAATGATTCAGTAATAAATCAGGAATGATTCAGTAATGATTCAGTAATAAATCAGGAATGATTCAGTAATAAATCAGGAATGATTCAGTAATGATTCAGTAATAAATCAGTAATGATTCAGTAATGATTCAGTAATGATTCAGTAATAAATCAGTAATAAATCAGGAATAATTCAGTAATGATTCAGTAATGATTCAGTAATAAATCAGTAATAAATCAGGAATGATTCAGTAATGATTCAGTAATAAATCAGGAATGATTCAGTAATGATTCAGTAATGATTCAGTAATAAATCAGGAATGATTCAGTAATAAATCAGGAATGATTCAGTAATGATTCAGTAATAAATCAGGAATGATTCAGTAATGATTCAGTAATGATTCAGTAATAAGTCATGAATGATTCAGTAATAAATCAGTAATGATTCAGTAATGATTCAGTAATAAATCAGGAATGATTCAGTAATGATTCAGTAATAAATCAGGAATGATTCAGTAATGATTCAGTAATAAATCAGGAATGATTCAGTAATAAATCAGGAATGATTCAGTAATGATTCAGTAATAAATCAGGAATGATTCAGTAATAAATCAGGAATGATTCAGTAATGATTCAGTAATAAATCAGGAATGATTCAGTAATGATTCAGTAATAAATCAGGAATGATTCAGTAATAAATCAGGAATGATTCAGTAATGATTCAGTAATAAATCAGTAATGATTCAGTAATGATTCAGTAGTAAGTCAGGAATGATTCAGTAATGATTCAGTAATAAATCAGCAATGATTCAGTAATGATATAGTGATGATTCAGTAATGATTCAGTAATAAATCAGCAATGATTCAGTAATAAATCAGGAATGATTCAGTAATGATTCAGTAATAAATCAGGAATGATTCAGTAATGATTCAGTAATAAATCAGGAGTGATTCAGTATAGATTCAGTAATAAATCAGCAATGATTCAGTAATGATATAGTGATGATTCAGTAATGATTCAGTAATAAGTCAGGAATGATTCAGTAATGATTCAGTAATAAATCAGCAATGATTCAGTAATAAATCAGGAATGATTCAGTAATGATTCAGTAATAAATCAGTAATGATTCAGTAATAAATCAGGAATGATTCAGTAATGATTCAGTAATAAATCAGTAATGATTCAGTAATAAATCAGGAATGATTCAGTAATGATTTAGTAATAAGTCATGAATGATTCAGTAATATATCAGGAATGATTCAGTAATGATTCAGTAATAAGTCAGGAATGATTCAGTAATGATTCAGTAATAAATCAGCAATGATTCAGTAATAAATCAGGAATGATTCAGTAATGATTCAGTAATAAATCAGTAATGATTCAGTAATAAATCAGGAATGATTCAGTAATGATTCAGTAATAAATCAGTAATGATTCAGTAATAAATCAGGAATGATTCAGTAATGATTTAGTAATAAGTCATGAATGATTCAGTAATATATCAGGAATGATTCAGTAATGATTCAGTAGTAAGTCAGGAATGATTCAGTAATGATTCAGTAATAAATCAGCAATGATTCAGTAATGATATAGTGATGATTCAGTAATGATTCAGTAATAAATCAGCAATGATTCAGTAATAAATCAGGAATGATTCAGTAATGATTCAGTAATAAATCAGGAATGATTCAGTAATGATTCAGTAATAAATCAGGAGTGATTCAGTATAGATTCAGTAATAAGTCAGTAATAAAACAGTAATGATTCACTAATAAGGAATCATTTATGAGTGAATCAGCAGTGAATCACTCAGATTTCAGGGATCCGTTACCTCCTGCATGAGTCTCTCTCTCGCTCTTCTCTCTCTCTCCCACTCGTCTTCTCTCTTCTCCCAAACCTTCTGAGCTTCTTCCCTGCTCACACACACACACACACACACACACACACACACACACACACACACACACACACACACACACACACAGTGAGTGAGCGACACCCTGTGATGGACGGGCACCCTGACCCGGGGTGAGAATGCAGGTTCTGAGGTTCTCACCGGTACAGCAGGTCGAATTCGGCCTCACGTTCTCTCTCCAGCTGCAGCTGTTCCTCCAGAACCTTCTTCATCCAGGCCACGTCAGCGACCGCTCTCTCTCTCCTCTCACTGTCCATCCTCTTCTCCTCATCCTCACCCTCCATCAGGGCCGCCAGGATCCTCCGGTCCGCCTCCTGCTCATCAACATTACCCAGGGTTCATCTGCTGTTCATCTCAGGAGGGAACATGGTGATGATGATCTCCTCCATACAGATGTTACTCACCAGCTCCTCCTGGACCTGCTGCGCTCGTCTCTTCAGCTGCGCTCGGTACTGCCGGCTCAGAACGTTCCTGCAGGAGACCAACGGCCAGAATCGATATCACTACTGGTATGTTCAATATACACAATTACCAGAACATCATCAGTCATGGTGACTTCTCTGTGCTCATATAAAACATGGAACAGTGGTCTCCTGACCAAGACACTTTCTTCTCACCTGAACTCAGATTTCTTCCTCTGCTCCTCGGCTCTCCTCCTCTCCTCCTCCAGACGCTCCACCTCCAGCCGCCGAGACAGAAGATCGTCTTCCTCCTGCTGCAGACGCCGACTCTGCCACACACACACACACACACACACACACACACACACACACACACACACACACACACACACACACACACACACACACACACACACACACACTTTCACTCTTCTGACAAGAGTTTGCATCTTTCTGCAGGAATTTGTGCCCAGTTCGACAAAAAAAGCATGCGTGAGGTCAGTCCCTAACTTGAAGAGAAGGCCTGGCTCACAGTCAACATTCCAATTCATCCCAACGTTGGTTAACAGGATTAAAATTCCTCCACACCAAACTGGTCAAACCAAAACGGGCCTTCCCCAAACTGTTGCTATGAATTTGGAATACCCTGGACAGGGCGCCAATCCATCACAGGGCTCCAGACCCTGATGTTGTGCCTGATGTTGTGCCTGATGTTCACCTCCTGCTCTCGGAGCTTCAGTTCCTCCATCTGTTTACAGAGGAACTCGGCTCTCTCTCTCTCCTCCCGCTTCCTCCTCTCCTCCTCCTGCTTCATCCTCTCCAGCGCCTCCCGCCTGCTCCTCTCGTACTGGTTCTCCAAGCGCCTCCTCTCCTGCTCGGCCTCCTCCTCCGCCTAGGGTGGAACGACAGCGCGAGTGCTACCTTCACCACATCTTCAAGATGCATTCATAACAGTGGAAATAAATCAAACGCATGAAGATCTGGTACCTGCTTCTTCTTCTGCTGCTGCACCTGCCACTGGTTCACCACATGATCCTTGTGTAGCTCTGATTCCACCTGCACACACAGGCGCACACACACAAGTTGCCACAGTTGGACCCTTGAGCAAGGCCCTTAACCCTCGAGTGCTTAGACAGTTTACGGTCACAGTGCTGTAAGTCGTTTAAAATAAAAGCGTTTGCTAAATGCTGACAATTTGGTTCCAGAGGGGTTCTGATGGCTCACCTGGCGCAGTTCTGGATCGTTCTTCTTCCAGTGTTCCATCAGGAGCTCCTGTGCAAGCTGCAGTGTTAGAACACGCAGTGTTAGAACGTTAGAACGCATGATCCGACCTCCTCGCTCCTGATCTTCACCCTCTGTACCTTTTTCCGTCGCTCCTCGCGGGCCGATCGCAGGTCCTCGGTTCTCTCCAGCTGTTCCCCGAGGGTGGCACTTCTGTCCCGGCTGGTGGCTTTGAGTTCGGCCTCCAGCTGTGCGTTCTCCTCCTGCAGCATCGTCTTCAGCCGCTCTCTGCGCTCCTCCAGGCTCCTCTGCTTCTCCTCCTTCTGACGCTCACGCCTGAACGCCCACATGCTGACACAGCAAGAAAGCCAAACTAGATTTTTTCCCAACACCATGTGGTCAAAAGTATGTGGACCGTGTCTGACCGTGAGCTTGTTAAACATGCTTCTCCATAATCATGAGCATTATTATGATATTTACAGTTGTGATGGTATGCTTACCTCTGTTGATAGGACTGCCGGGAGCTCCAGTGCGCCTGTTTGCTGCTGCGGACGTGCTGCTCTCTGAAATACTGCGAGTGGTTTTGCCACTGCCGAAGACGCCGCGCCTCCTGCTCACGCTGACGCACCAACTGACGCTCCAGAGTCCCGATCCGGCTCGGCCAGTGAGAGGAAAGGGTCGGCAAAGCCATCGAGTCACCTGAAATGAAGTCACACAGTCATGAAGTCAGGAAACTGATCAGGGCCGAGACGTTTCTGCTGAAGAAGACATCTGTATGGAACATGTAGAAATTAATCTATTTCTGTGGCTGAATTATTGGGACACAGTCTTCTGTTTGAGTTCCTCTACAGGTTTATTGTGCTTTTATTTATCATAAAGCGTCTGTCATAAATATACAGACAGCAGCTGAGATGATGAATCTGGTGCTCTTAAATCCTAATTACTAAACGTGATTGGATACAGATGGTGATTCTCTGTGCCCAGATAAACAGGGCTAGTTTGCCTGCACTCATCAGACATATAAACTAAAAAAAATACATGGAACAGTGGTCTCATGCCAAAGTCAAGAAGAAACCCTAACATGTAACCTTCTGCTTAAAGGCTACCATACAGGAATGAAGTAAACTGCTTCAAAAACGAGACATTAAGCTTTTTTAATTTAGTGTTCTATCTAGAAAACATGAAAACACATAAAATAACTGAAATTACTGAAGTTTGTTCCAGTCATTCAGTCACAGAAAGATTTGCATTATGTTCAGAACCTTAAAAAAACATCTGACTGTATCTGTATGAATGCAAGTGTAGAATTTAAAGGTGAATTATTTTAGGTCATAAAAATACTACTATTATTACATAAATCAGGATCCGCATCAGGTTAACAGTATTCCGTACAGTCGAACGGCATCTATATTAAAAGTAAAATAAGAGTGTCTTCTTTATTTATGAGTGCAAAGAGCACTAGACACAGTTTGCAGAAGTATTTATGTATATAACTGATTTGTATATATATATGTATATTATATAAATTAGATCTGTCCGGAACACTGTTAAAAGTGATTAGCAACATTAGCGTAATAACCGTTATTCAATAAAAGAGTGTATATACACCAGTACTAGTTTATATAACCTAATATAAACATTAAACTGTATATAATCTTACCGTGATTTACAGTAACTAACAGATTTATTCACTTTAATGTGCTTGTTATGATCTGAAATAAACCGTTTATTGCTGTTTCTCCTGGTTACCGTTTGAATTTCCTGGTTACGCTACGGCGCGCTGTGAGGCTCAATTCAGCCGTTTGTCGTTTTTATTTTAACGAACGCTTACTGTGAGCGGGTCCGTGTTTGGGCTCTTTGCACAACTACTTCCGCATTTTCTTTAGTGCTGCTCCAGCGTTTCCGGTTTGGCATTTCCGGTTTTCCACTACATTCGCAATGGCGGTATTTTTCAGTCGGTGTTTGCAAGAGCTTCCAAAAATGAACGTTAACGACATTCATCGGATATGTAAGAAGAGCAGTAAAGCCTGAGAGAAGGGCTTTAAACTGTATGCCTCGTCATACATCCACAACTACGAAGGTAAGGAAACGCTTATCTTATATTTAAGGTTAGCACACGAAGTACAGAAATAAGCTACTTAGCTAGCGTTAGCAAGGGTAACTACATTAGTGTTAGCTGGGTTAGTTTGTCCTGTTGACAAGTGGAAGTATTATGTTGAAACTGCAACTTGGCTGTTGTTCATGATATTTACTTCTAGGCATGTTTTCCATTAACATTATTACGTTTTATGTCTTTTTTCACCCTGTTATGCTGTAATGGTCAGTATTGCTAACACAGCTTAACAGCATGAAAACGTTGCTAATTTGTTTACTAACGACGAGGTATCTAGCTATCTAATGTACAAACTGTACAATTAATTTGTATGTTATTTTTATTCAGTGTCGAATAGGGACAGGCTGTGCGGGGAGGCCAGTGTGAGAGCCATGTGCTACAGATCCATGAAGAAGAACGAGTCAGCGCACAGTTTACGAGTAGGGAGGAAGAGTAGGGCTAAACCAGGGGTTTCAGACTTCACTCCTGTGTCCACAGCACTGCAGAGTTTAGCATTAACTTCATTTAATGTTCACTTCTTATATAACTGTCTTGTTCTAAAATTGGAAAAAGCTGTTGGCATCCAGGAGCTGAGTTTGACCCTCTATGGCAGTGTTTCTCAGTCATGTTCCTGACCACTCCATACAGTTTTAAATATTCCATGATTCAACGTACCAAGAATTCAATATACCTAATCTAGAGGTACCAGAAGTAGCATTAAGAGACACTGCTCTAGCAATGAACATATTGGCAATCCAGGATTCCTAAAGTCAGTCTTATGAACGCCATACTTAGCAATTTTTTGTGTTTCCCCCACATGACCAGCCTTTACTTAGGTAATGAGCTGAATCTGGTGGAAAAATCTGGTGGAAAAATATGCAACACATAGGGTTTAATGACTGGGTTGGGATCTCTTTTTGCTCTAAAGTTCAAATCAGTCTTCACTGTTCTTTGATGTTCTATGTTCTATATCCAAAACCTATTGCTATAAAATAAGCAAGAGGTTCCAGGTTCCATTCTTGGGGTGCTTATGCCCTACACATGTTTTTTCTCTCCATTTTAAAACACTTTACTCAGCCTCACCCACGAGGAACTTAATTTGTTAATTAGTTCAATCAGGTTTTAGATAAGTTAAAACAAAAAATGTGATGTGGGATCACCAGCACTGGTATAGGAACCCATGAATTAAACAAAGTCATTACTAATTTGCTTACCCCCTTACAGATCGGGCTACGTGATTCATCTCCTGTTGTGCTGACACACACACATGCAGTTCATGTGTTGCAGGCACGGCCCTATACAACCACATAGTGGCTTTGCTTTTTCAAACTGCACATTTCTCTCAGCTCAGTGTGCCAGTAGTTCCTCCTGTGCACAGCTGTACTGAAACCGAACAGCGCTGGCACAAACCTCGGACAATTGTAAGTTTATAATAATCACACTTGATAAGCATTCTAATTTAATGCACTGCCTGAAATACATTGCAGCAACGTTTGTCTCTGTTATTAGGGTGTAAAGCCAGGACCAATCAACAGCATGATCACCTGTGCCAAATCAAAAGTCTCAAGGCGTAGTTAGGTAAGGTGATTAATTACTTTACAAATCTGCTCATTAGACCTGCAGTTGTACAATTTACCTGCTCTAACACACCTGAAATGTATAAATAGTTATAATTAACTTTAATTTATTATTAACCTGAATGCTTATAGTTTGGGGTATTGTCTCTACTTAAATTTGTAGGAGTGGACTCTACAGGGGCATGGTGGGCCCTTTACCGGATCCATGCATGTTTAGAGTGGCAGAGGCTTATGAAAAATTCAGCCTTAAAGACAAGCCGCTGGTGACCACCATGGGCATGGACCTCAACAAGCCAGCTGTGCAGTGTGCATTTGGTATGGTGCAGGAGAGCAGTGTTCTGTCATATCAGCAGCCTGTTTTACCATCCTGATGTTCTATCAACCCCACTTCTGCCTCTGAAAGACCACCACCTTGATGCACCCACCTGTGCTTTTGTGTGCACTGAACAGGAGCTTTTTGATATGGCTCACAAAATTGAGGTGTCAACTCGGGAGCAGAGTTCTTGGGCTGAGTGGCATCTGCTCCGCAAGCCTAGAGTAACAAATAATTAATAAATAATAATAATAAATAATAATAAATATTGGAAACTGGAATTTGTTTAGACTTAATGTTTTAATGTACAAAGAGTATACAAAATATTTACAGAACCTGGTGTGTCTAAAATATGCTCTTTTACAGTTTAATAAATACATAATTTGTGGACAGAAATGAGAAAATGTAAATATTGAGTATTCTGTATACTTATTAAATTATAGGGCGGCACGGTGGGTAGCACTGTCGCCTCACAGCAAGAGGGTCCTGGGTTCGATCCCCAGGTGGGGCGGTCCGGGTCCTTTCTGTGTGGAGTTTGCATGTTCTCCCCGTGTCTGTGTGGGTTTCCTCCGGGTGCTCCGGTTCCCTCCCACAGTCCAAAGATGTGCAAGTGAGGTGAACTGGAGATATAAAATTGTCTGTAACTTTTCAGTAGAACTTGTGAACTTGTGAAGTGTAAAACATGATATTAAAATCCTAATAAACAAACAAAATTAAATCATATGTTTACTTAATAAAAGATTGTTTGTGTTTTTGTGAAACAGTGCATTGTGTTTTTATGTAAAGAACTGGTGTGTAATGCAAATTATTTACATGTTTGCTTAATTAAATCAGGAGCTGAATTTAAAGTGTTGAGAAATACAACAGTATAAATTACAGAGGGCATGGGGTCCCTAGGACTGGAGTTGATAACTACTGCTTTATTTTTTATTTAACCCATACCTTAACTAGTGCTTTGTTTTGATAGTTTGACAACAGGCATGCCACTGTAAATAACTGGCTAATGTTTACTGTATGGGAAAGGGAAATTAATTTGCCGTGGAGCCTGAGTGCTGTAGCTGTTCCATTAAAAAAAAGCAATGGTACTGCACCCTTCGTCAATCTTCTCCGATTATCTGGAATTTTTGGTTCAACCAAGTGGTCTGGTAAGAAATGTCTGCTACAGACCTTCGTATAAGGTGAAATAGTAAAGTGGTCCCGACGGATGTTTATTAGCCACTGCCTCCTGAGTTCACTCTGAGCTGGGAAGCTATGAAAACTTCCATTAAACTTCGCCGACGCCGAGCAAAGAGGAACCCAACAGTGCTCTGAATATTTCTTGAGCTGTTTCTGAAAACGTTCCGATTTAAAAACTTTACACCGGACACTCATTTTAATCTCACGAAGGTTTTGCATATGCCGATGAATGTAAACAATATTTGTTTTTCTTATCATTTTCCCCCTGTAGAACATGTTGGTCATTTTCTAATGATTTTTCCATGAGCTTTGACCAGAAATTTACTAGAATGTGTTTCAGTCCCAGAGAAAATGTGTTAAAATGTTACTGTTTAGCTTTATCTAATGTCTATTTATTTACTTTATTTATTTAATATTATTGCGTAACTACTAGTAAATTAACTTATCCAATGTGTGCTGATTAATGTTGACTATTATTACCTAATTTTCTATGCATTTTTAACTAAACTCATTTAAAAATACATTAATAAATCATTTTTTTGTGTATTGTCTGTTTTCTGTGGATTAGTTTAATGCTTGTAATGTATTACTTTTGAGTGTGTACATGAGATTTAACAAATAGCAAAAAATTTGAAGAGGGGCTTAGTTTATCAGTTTAAGTGGTTTGACCCTAGAAAAAGAACAGGAATCATAATATGAATTGTGGTTGATTCCTCTGAAAAAAGCAATTCAAAGAAAAGAAAAGATAAAACATTACTGCAGATACTTAAAAATACATTTAAATTCCACTTTAATATAAATACATTATCATTTAGCCAAATATTTTATGAATGTACTGGTATATTGTTGAATTAGTAAGAAAGATGCATAGAAATTGTTATAAATCAACAGAAACATTAAATATCACATAATTAAAGTAATAAAATGTGTAATTTAAGATGCTTCAGGATTAGCCCCGCCTCTTTGATCTGATTGGCTGTCCTCTTTTCACCTGTTATATAAAAGCTGCTGCTGTGCGAATCTGTCACTGATTCTCCTGCTGAGCTTTAAATATCAGTATTATATTATTTAATAAGTGGTGTACAGTGTTGGATTTTCCCTCTATTATTTGTTTGTTTAGTTTATTTTAACTTTTAACTTGTTATTCCTTTGTAAAAGCCCTGATGGCTCTCCTGATGGAGCACCAGTTCAGGCAGCTCCCGGCTGACAGGCAGGTGGAGACGCGACCTTTCCTGGAGGCGGTTTCCTACCTGCCGCCCTTCTTCGGTGAGTCTCCCATCCAGCCTGGCTCAATCCCAAATACACATGTAGCTCACTAAATATTATAGGGCACACTGGACAGACATTGTTTCAAATACGAACTACTATGCAATATACAACATATTTTACTCTAGATAAAGTGTCTTATTTTCTTATTGTGTTATTCTTACATTTGATGTGCGGATTTTGGCGTAGGCTTTACATTCCATCCTTGGTAGTGCACTTATGTAGGGAGTAAGGAGTAGTTTGGGATGCGGCCCTTACTCGAGCCTGATGTGGCTTTTAAATCAAAACTATCTAGAATTGAGCTCTAAACAACAATGTTCAAATAATATAGGCACATTTAAATCTGAAACATGTATTTCAAATTAATTATGTTCATTATATACTGTTTTGTTTTCTTATTTACTTACTAAATTCGTTTGTTAGAGGTTTATGTCTTCCATACCTGACTTCAGGTTAATGCTGATCTGTGTTAGATCATCTTAATATAAATGTAAATAAGTATAATAATAAGTGAGCATCTGATAAACAAGAATATTTTTCATTTTGAAATGTAATTATAATGTTTTTATTAAGTTATAATGCCCAGGCAGTGTAACAATAGTAGTTATAACACAGTTACTATAATACAATAAAAACTGTGTCATTAATAATTGTGATTGAACTGATCATATAAATAGGGCTAGTTTATATTTGTTACATCTGTAAAAAGTTTCCTTTAGGCACTCTGATCTTCTCCTACCTCCCAGCTACATGCCGGTATGTATATTGGCCATTTTAAATTGGCCCTGGGTGTGAGTAAGTGTAATTGAGCAAGTAAGTAAGGAACCCAGTGTTCCCCGAGTCTGATTTCATGATAATGTTTCTTCATCTTGAACCCTTTTAATGTCTCCACCATAGGATTTTCCACTCCTGACTCCTGAACTCCTGAAGCCACTTACACAACCGGATGATTCTGACCTCTATCCACCACAATGGATAATCAGGTTTTTTTTAGATTGGATTTCTTCTTGGCCCCTGAGAGGACAAGAAACTCCTTTTGCATCCGAAATTCAATCAGCTGGCATGGATTTTAGGTCGTGCAAATTGATTGGACTGGTGCGGTCTGGTTGCTTCAGGCCCGTTCAGACGTTCGTCTTTGTTTAGGACCTCGTGCGTTTCATTGATATGAAAAACACTTTCAAATGGGTTCGCCAGCCGAAACGGACACGCAGATTAGATGCTGGGAAAATTTAAAAATCAGAACTATAATCAAAGAAAATCTAATTGTCCTACTGAAGGCCTCGAAGGGTCTCGCACTTGTTCAGAATAAACGAGAGTGAATAAGTGAGTGAGAGTTTGTTATCATGTTGGCTTTTTGTTTGTGTCGCTTGTAATAATCACGTTCAGACAGAAGGAAGAGAACCAGGCGCTCGGGGGAAAGTGCAAACGCTTCAGTCCTGTGTGTAATAGGACACGACCGGCGGACAATAGCAGCTCTGCTGGAGCCTGTCACCGCCTGGCCCGGCTCTCTCTCTGTGGTGGACACCCACATGGGTCACCCCATGCAGAGAGACCAACACGGCTTCCGACGGCTCAGACTACACTCAGTCAGGTCATTCACAATCAGGAACCATCGCTGAGGAATGAACCTGGAAGCATTGAGCTGTGTGACACCAACACTACCTGCTGCACAAACATGCAGCACTAGAATGGTTCTAGTTATCGTGTTTAACTAGCAAACAAAACATTCATTCGTTCATTCGTTTTCCTTTATTCTGTCTGTGTTCTGTGTGTGTTAGTGCTTTGTGTCTAATGACTCAAGGAAAACTGGACCCACCACGACCCTGACCGGGCTGATGTGTTCATCCTCTCTAAAACTACAAAACAGCGCCACCTAGATTCACACAGCTCATTACGTTTATAGTGTTTGTATTGGGATCTGACACCAACTGGAAAAACTCACACAGTGGTTAGTTAGGATTAGTGATTAGTAACCAGTGATTAGTTTACCTACTATGACAGTTTCATGTGCTGAAGCCTCTGCACATTTAGGGAAGGCCCCTTCCCTTTTCCCTCAGTCAGATTCATTCAACGATCGCGGCCGGCCGCCCCGTCTGATGGAATCAGGTGACCGGCGTCCCGCTCGCTCTTTGTTGTTGCGCTCATTTCAACTCAATAACCTCCATCCTGATTCGCACCCTGATACCCCGTTCGGCCATGGTGCATTGTGGGTGGCGCTGAAAAATTCATGACCCGGCGTCTGCGCTTTGACAAATCTGTCATGCTCTCTAAAGCCGGTGAATTATTCAGAGCGCTGCTTCACTCTCCTTTTCATACCAGAAATGCTGAAGGTCAGTCAGAGGTCAGAGCGACGATTGGTTCAAATTAAAGGAAGAATTTGGCTGAAATAGAAACAGGTTCAATCAACCAGCAACGGAAAAGTTTGGTGTTTTTAATGAGCTCTAAAACTAGCAATTAAATCCATGCGTGGTTGTGTTGTGATTAGTTTGCACACTGTAATTACTGTAATTGTTTATTTCTTCTCACGTCCATCCAGATTGTCTGGGCTCGACGGTTTTTGCCCCCATCAAAGCCGACCTCGCGGGCAACATCACGGTAAGAGCGGCACGACACGGTTCGCAGACAGACGACCGCGTTCCTTTGTAACCGGATGAAGCATCTTTTCCTCTTTTCAGAAAATCAAGGCGGTGTACGACAGCAACCCGAGTCGGTTCAAGACGCTGCAGCAGATCCTGGAGGTGGAGAAGGAGATGCATGGCTCCGAGTGGCCGCGGGTGGGAGCTACGCTCGCCCTCATGTGGCTCAAGAGGTCAGAACTGAGCGGCTGTCGGTGCCGGGGTGTAAATAAACACGCCATAGGGCCCGTGAGCTCCTGCGAGAAATAAGAAGCCCAACAATCCACATTTTTATTAATTAAGCGTATTTTGTTTTGTGTTTCATTTTGATGCATCGTTTGTGCATTAGTAGAACCGGCTTCTGTTTCTCTCTATAAGTTACACTTCATGCTAAAATACTCGCCGTTGTGTCCCGTTAGCATGACAGAACGTTCTCGTTGCTTTCAGAGGGCTGCGCTTCATCCAGGTTCTTCTGCAGAGTTTGTTGGACGGAGAGAAGGACGAGAACAACCCCAACCTGATGAGGGTGAACATCACCAAAGCTTACGAGATCTCCCTGAAAAAGTACCACAGCTGGCTGGTACAGAAGCTCTTCAAAGTAAGAACTCATCACACGCTTGGTACAACAGTTTGGGGAAGGAACCTTTTCTGTTCTAGCATGAGGTTTGGTGGGTGACTGTAGGCCTGGCTCACAGCTGTAAATATTTAGGATGGGTGTAGTTCTAATCTCAAATAAAGCAGGAAAACCATCTTCTGATCCAGTCTCCTGTTTTCCTATCCTCTAGGCGGCGCTGTACGCGGCTCCGTACAGGTCAGACTTCCTGAAGGCGCTCTCCAAGGGGCGTGAGGTGAGGGAGGAGGACTGTCTGGACAAAGTGCGGCAGTTTCTGATCAACTTCACACCCACCATCGACGTCATCTACGAGATTTACTCCAAGATGAACGCCGAGCTGGACTATAAAGCCTGAGGCGCCGGCGCGCGTTCCTATTGGCCGTCATCAGACTGTTGTGTTTTATTGGGACCAGGACTGAATGTTTGTGTTGCTTCTTTTCTGCTTGGATCTTTCAGCGTGGGTGTGTGGACCAACCAGGATCCAGAGCGCTGTATCAAACCTTCATCTGAGGTTCTTCATCACTTCTGCTGAATCATGTCAAACGTGTCAGACGTCCTTTTGGTCCAGCAGGTGGTGTTTGTCCCTCACAGCTCTAGACTCATAGGTTTGATCCTCACCTCTGGTTACTTCAGCTGTGGAGGTAGTGGACTAGTGATCAGAAGGTCATTGGTTTGAGCACCATCACCAAGTTGACACTGTTGAGCCTTGGAATAAGGTCCATGACCCCTAGTAGCTTGCTTGTTATAAATTTATGGCAGTGGACTAGTAATTGGAAAGTCAATGATTCAAGATGATCCAAGTCCCACTCCAGTCTGGATGCCATTGTTGGGCCCTTGAGCAAGGCCCTTAATTCTAAATTGTTTGAAGCACTTTCAATAAAAAAGCTCACAGTCATGTGTCCACATACCACATGGGCCATAAGACATATTCTGTTTGTGTTGCACGGCTGGTTGGGTTATTAAGTTTAGGTTAATAATTGACATTCTGTGGAAACTAATTAAAGGTTAATTTCCTTTCTTAATAAATGAGCCTCTATTCAAGCGTAACTGTGCTATAGTAACAGACTGATATTGTAAGAAAGTCAGAAACATCCAGGCTGGTTATGTGAAGATAATATATAACATGTGTGATGGTTTAAATTATATTTTACATTCGAATGTGATGATTTATGTGAGGTGGGAAAGAATAAAAGTGTTATTTCATTTATTTTGATGTAATTATTAATATTATTGATGTAAGTGCATCATCAGACATTAAAGCTGGAGAAAACTGGACCAGTGATAGTCTGTGTCATTATCATACAGCGGGAGAACTTTCAAGAACCACGTTAAAAGATCATTTGGGGATTTAGTTGAGCTTCTAGTTTAGTTTAACATTTTAGTTTAGCTTTAATTTTAGGTCATAAAAACACAGGTTGTTCAGCCGGCTGCAATACCTCTCTATGAACGCACGGTGGCGTTGTAAGGTAAAGTACACAATTAAACAATTGGAACAGTAAACCCTATTACAGCACATAGGCAGTAAATGTTGTTTTTTACACAATAGTATTATTGTTGTTGTTCTTTTAGATGTGACTTTTTCAAATTTAGCTTTAATATGGCTGATAAACATGACACAATTTTCATTCACCATATTTATCAACTCTGGTCTTTATTTTCTAGTGGATTACTTTTCCATTTGGGTGGGATTGGGGTTCTAGCAACCAACAAATGCTGGAGCTCAACTTGACAAATAATAAGATTTAAATTTGTTTATCAAGAAGCTGAACTGGTTTGGTGAATGGTGGGAATAAAGTTAAGTTAATATAGAGCTGAACTGGTTTGGTGAATGTTAGGATCTTGGTTTTGTTTTATAATGTTGATAAATAGTAGCTGAGTTGAGTTAATGTGAAGCTGAACTAAACAATCTATCTATCTATCTATCTATCTATCTATCTAACCAACTTATCTATCTATCTATCTATCTATCTATCTATCTATCTAACCAACTTATCTATCTATCTATCTATCTATCTATCTATCTATCTATCTATCTATCTAACCAACTTATCTATCTATCCATCCATCCATCCAACCATCTGTCTGTCTAACTGGTTTGGTGAATGATGGGATCTTGGTTTTGTTTTAGTAGGAGCTGAGTTTGGTTAATGTGGAGCTGAACGTGTTTGGTGAATAGATGGTAGGAGCTGAGTTTGTTTAGTAGGTTGGTGAGTAGTGGTGGTGGTGGTGGTGGTGGTGGTGGTGAAGAATAGTAGTGGTAGTGAGTAGTGGTGGTGGTGGTGAGTAGTGGTGGTGGTGAGTAGTGGTGGTGGTTGTGGTGAGTAGTGGTGGTGGTGAATAGTAGTGGTTGTGGTGAGTAGTGGTGGTGGTGAGTAGTAGTGGTGGTGGTGAATAGTAGTGGTTGTGGTGAGTAGTAGTGGTGGTGGTGAATAGTAGTGGTGGTGGTGAATAGTAGTGGTGGTGGTGAATAGTAGTGGTTGTGGTGAGTAGTGGTGGTGGTGAGTAGTAGTGGTGGTGGTGAATAGTAGTGGTGGTGGTGAATAGTAGTGGTTGTGGTGAGTAGTAGTGGTGGTGGTGAATAGTAGTGGTGGTGTTGGGGATGAATAGGTGCGGTTGAATTGAGAAGGTTTGTTTATAAGGGGCGGTGAATATGGCGACACCCACTGCTCTGAGCGTCCTAAACTCGGTTCTCTTTATACTGTAGTAGCTCCGACATGCTGCTTCGTTTTCATACCGTGTTCACTCATATTTTCTGTGTGATTTCATGAAGAAACTTTCCGCCATTACAGCGAATTTAACGGAATTTTAACGGTTGGATTTTGGCGGGAAGCGCGCGGGGATTTAATCAGTTCTCTTCAGGTAAGATGGCTCGAGCTTTCTCACAGTTTCTACATGACTTTTTTATTCATTTATTATTATTTATACCTGCTCAACACATAAAACTAAATCATACAAATAAAGTACTGCTTAAATCAGATTCTGTTTCTCGAAATACACTCCAATTCCACACTAAAAGTGTGTAGATAAATAAACTCATCCGGGAATTTCCACTGGTGTTTTCACACCTTTTTTGTAGCCTCACTTGTCATGGCGTCTTTTAATACAACATTCGCCACTGATTCTGAATACCAGCAACATCACACCTATTCATCCCAAATTTACCCCTACTGTTAACCCTAAACAACAAACTGAGATCTTACCGTTCTTTCATCAAACCTGTTCAGTTCCACACCAAATTCAGTTCCTACCATTTACCAAACCAGTTCATCTCATCAACAACCAAACACCAAAATCATTCTGCCTTCTTCATATTTACTTTACTTTACTCGAACCCTCAACCTTCTGATCAATAGTTCAGTTCTTTAGGTATTGAGAAACCATTTGTACTTGTGAATATCATTTAAATTTGGCTAATTTCCCAAACAGAAGCCACTGTGACCAGACTGGTATTGTAAAACATTAAAAAATGACAATTATATATTATTAACATGTTATTACAAATAATAAATACACACTAGTCTGTGCTCTTTGTTATGTCTTTGACAGGAACATTTAAGCTCAGCGTCCAGCTCCAGGGTATGTCCAGGGTATGATTGGTTTGTTGGGCATTTGCTGTTTATTACGTTAAAATAAGGAAATATGTTCAAAACCTCCTGCTTCATTCAGACAAGCAACCAAACCCCGTCATTTACCCAGCGACCACAATGATTCGGAAAATATTGTGGATGTAGAAATGAACTATTACACTCATACCTGAAACATCAAACAGAACTTGTATTTACTGTCCAGATTAAGGACGACCAGAAGACCAATAATGAAGTATTTTTATGGACCAGTGGAAGGCGGACCAGGCCGGCACCATAATGGACGTCTGTATGTTTGGTCAGTTTTTTTTATATAGGAAACTGTGTAAATCTCCAGGAATGTTTCCGCACTGGATCTGAATGTTCTCGAGCCTGGACCAGGTTTCCTTTGAGAAGGGTTTCTCAGACAGTTCCTTCCTTGTAGTTGGGCTAGAGAGAGACCTAGCCTGTTCTCATCTCATCATTGGATTGGCAGCACCAGAGTAATGTTGATCTTTGGCATCACCACTGCTCCAGCAGACAGATTAATCTTTAAGCATTTCCTGATGCTTTGACTACACCTTCACATTGGTTTGCTGGTTTTTCAAGTTTAAGGAGGACCATCACACTTTATATGGGCACAAGGTCTCATTAAATTAGTTTTTATGATAGGAACCATCAGTAAAGACCATCAGTAAAGCTACAAGAGCTGTGTCTTGACCAATCCTGGTCCGAATGATGCCAGCTTCAGGCAGCTGCGTCCACTTTTTGGGTTTCTGAGGACTTTAGAAAGGGCCAGGTTCAGATTTTGGCCGATTCACCTACAGGGGAACGTGCTGGAGGCTAGCTTCATACTGGTAGCATTGATCGGTGTACAAGAAGTTCTTTCATCGTGTCTCGGTCCTGTTACATAGCGTGCGGTTCTCTGGAGAAACGACCTTACAGAAAAAAGTTTGAAGTTTTCAGGCCAAGTACCACCCTAATTACACCCAAAACTTCAGTACCAACATCTGAATCAACAAACAGGAACACACACACACACACACACACACACACACACACACACACACACACGCACACACACACACACACACTTCTACACAGCATTTTCCCTATTTCACAGTTACTGAGTGCTTGCTAAACATTCTAACTCTATATCAAGCTCATCTGTTAGCTATTAAAGTTAACATGTGCTTTCCATATGATTGGTGGCCTGTAGGTGACAGTCCAGGGTGCATTCCTGCCCAGTGTTAATAAAGTGGCTTCGGACCCTCTGCGACCCTGATCAGGACACAGTACAGAATGATAAACATTGTGCAGCGCTACAGAAGCTTCACTTCCCTCATGAGTGTCGGTGGTGAAACCGGTTTGTAGAGATCAGAGCTCCAGACGAGTGGGCGTGTGGAGGCAGGTCAGAACAGGAGGATTAGCTCCGTGTGTGTGTGTGGAGGAACTGTTGGAGTTTCCTGAATCTCCCATAATGCCCCTGATGTGTGTGGTGGGATCAGCGATGATGGATCGTGCTCGGCGAGCCGGACGTGCCGTTATCTCAGAGCGGCGAGATTAGGGACCGGAGCAGGATGAGTCAGGGCGTGTCGGGAAGTTCAGTCTGGGGTTTTACTGTAACTTGCATAAATATTCACCCCCCTGGGTAACCCCGGGTTAGTTCTGGTGCAAGCGGGCGCTATCGGAGGTTAAATAACGAGTTAAACAGGGTTCATCTGAAGATTCAACCAGGGATTTTCGTTCTTCTGTAATATCAGCGCCTGAGCTAACAAACGCTGAATAAACACACCAGTTGCAAGGGTGAGATGTCCAACTAGCTCGTTTATGTTTACATTTGCAGCATTTAACGAATGCTTTTATCTAAAGCGACTTATAATTATAACTTTTCAAGCAATTCAGGGTTAAGGGCCTCACTCAGGGGCCCAAAAGTGGCACCGTGGTGATGTTGGGGCTTCTAAACTGGCAACCTTCTGATTACTAGTCCAGTACCTTAACCACTTTTTAGCTGGAATCTGTAATGTCATGTTTGGTTCTTACTTTTTCAGAACTTCTCCTTTCACCTCCTCCTCCTCCTCCCACCTCCTCCTCCTTCACCCCACTGAAGAGGAACCGACGCACCACTCGAGGGATGAATGAGGTTTGTGTTTGGGATTTGGTCCCTGTGGAACCTGGAACAGGTCTCTCCTTCAGCCCCACCTCTAGTTCCGGTCTGGATAGATGGTGTAGAGTCGCTCAGAAGTTTACATACAGCTGTAGAACTTCAGAGGAACTCAGACTTCTCAGAGCTCTTTAATTAGCTGTTTGAAGGATTTCTAAGAATATGATGAAACTTTTGGGAAACCAGCAGAAGCGAAATACACGAGAACTTTGAGGAACTGGGCGATTTGAGAACCCAAAAAGAGGAACTAAAGCTGCTGGGAGAGCAGATTGTGGGAGCTAGGAACTCTGGGGTCTGGGTGAAAGCTGTTGAACTGATGAACTTGATCTGTGACCGAGGGCATCTGGAACAAGGAGAACTGAGGAACTAGAGGAACCAGGGGTACTAGGGCTATGAAATAATGAGAAACTAGGAACTTGGGGAGCTGAAAACAAGGACCTGGACTTTCATCTGAACAGGAGAAATATAGGAGATGTGGGAAAGAAGAACAAGGAACTTTGGGTAAAATTGGGAAATGAGTATGACCCAGTCATTAGTTCTCAGACACGTAGATGATATGAGTAAGGAGGACAGTTGTAAAACCATGGACTAGAGGAACTGTGGAACTAGAGATACTAGACCTGAGGAACAAGGAGCTTTGAGAACTGGGAACTTGGAGCACTGGGAAGCAGATGACTGGGCAAAAGCTGGGAAATGGATATGACCAAAAATATAGACGACATGAGTAAAAAGGACAATTGTAAAACTAAAGACTAAAAGAACTGAGGAACTAAGAATATTAGATCTGGAAACAAGGAGAACTGAGAAACATGGGTGACTGGACAGAAACTGATGACCAGAGGAGTGGTCAGGACAGAGCCGGGACAGGAACTGAGATAAAAAAAACAGGAAGTAGAAATACTCTTCTGCGATATAGATGGACACACAATGGACCATAGTTATGATTCCACTTCCTGTTTGTCTTTTAAAACGATCACTGCACAATATCACATTCTGTCCTGTCCGAATAATAATGGATTGACTTGTTTTTGAATTCTTCTCATCATTATCGAAGCCCTTCATGGCCTCGTTTCTCTTATCTCCACCCTAACAACCCTCACGCTGTCTCAGATCTTCCACTGCTGCCCCGCTAACTCCTCCACCATCTAATCTATGTAGCTCCAGCGACCGCACCTTGAACTCTGGAGCTCCCTTCCTCCCACAGTCAGGCGTCTTCACGTCTTCAAAGCTGCTCTTAGGTTCCAAACGTTCTCTCAGACCTTCACTCGTCCGGTTCCTCACCTGGTTCCTCAACCAGTTTAGAGGAACCATCATCAGGAACGTTCATATCAGCAAGACTTTGGGTGTGGAGAGCAGTTTAGCGTTCGGAATGATGATGATGAGCTTCTTGGAGATCCCATTCAAAAACTGGGCATATGGAGTTCTTTGCAGCTATAGCAGCCTCCACTCTTTATTGGAGCATCAGAATTGAAATCTGTGGCCATTAAGACCAAAGGTCTGTGAGGGCCACTGTAGTTCCTGTAGACCAAAATCATCAAGCTATACCTTCATGGTGGCACAGTACTGATCTATAATCTATTTAGATCACTTGTTGGTAATGGATATGTCTAAAACACCTCAACTAAAAACTTGAAGATATACTTTTGACCACAGCATATTTACATGGTGTCTCATGTCTTTGATTAATAATTGATTTTCTTTTTTCCCTATCAGGTGTCCTCAAACTTAATGAAGCGGTGCCGCCTGGTCAGGGCCGAGACTGACCCCATCTCCACCACCCACACCTCCAATCAGGATGCCCCGGCCGACAGAGAACCCGCCTTCCCTCTCGCCTCGCTGGACGGCCTGCTGGAGGGCGAAGACGCCAGTCCTCCCGCCCCCGCCGGCCGACCCGAGACCAAGCAGAACCTGCGCTACAAGTTCCAGGGCTTCAAGAAGGGCATCGCCAACCCCATGGACCTGCTGGAGTCCTCCATGGAGTCGTCCATGTCCACCGGGCCCAAAAAAGCCCCCATGGACTCGCTGTTCGACTACGGGACCTGCCGCGCCAGCAACCAGAAGCACCGCAGGAAGAAACTGAGGTGAGGAGGAACGTGGTCAAAAGTATGTAGACACCTGAACACGGGCTTGTTTGATTCCCTTTCTGGCACAAGTCTCCTATTTATCAGGGGCACTGAGAGCTCACCGACAAGTGCCAACCCCCTACAAGATGCTTGAACTGCTGGTAGCACCTCTGAGATTAGAACCCCCTCAGCTGTGTCCCACTTTATATTTCTCAGAAACATGGCGCCCCCTAGAAAAGCCCAAAATTTGAAGCTAAACTCTCATAGCCATCATATGAAGTTGCTTGTAATGCCACGTTTTCACCAGCGAGGTCGCCAAATCCCCAAACATCACATACGGCCGCTCTACAGTACGTCTAAATACCTGAACGTTTCTCCACAGGAACACGGAGAACGCGCCATCGTGTGACGAAGGTCCGCGGGTTCAGAAGGTCTTTAACCGCGCGATGCTGTTCGACGCCGTGTCTCACGCCAACACGGACGCTCTGGACGGCCTGCTGGAGTTCCTACAGAGTCACAACAAGAGGCTCACCGACGAGGAGTTCAGAGGTGAACGTTTACGCTAACGTAATGAAAATCACGTATCTAATTAACGTAGATGTAGACACTAGGGTATTGAGCACAACCTCTGAGACCCAGGTTCCAGTGTTAGCAGTGCTACCAGTCTGGTTGGGTGCTCTAAAAGTGCAACAGCGACACCTACTGTCTGGTTGATGCTCTGCTATGGGTGGTGGAGGAATACAGTAAGCATAGTGTGTTCCGAATCACAGGTGTGTTCTCGCCAGTGTGGATGTTGTAGTGTATGTCAGGGTAGGTCATTGGGAATCAGATACATCCCAAACTGAAGAAAAGAGGAGAAAAGCTCTACCGGAAACATCATGCTGATGGATCTCAGAACATCTTCACTCTGGTGTGAGAGTGTTTTCTCAGGCTCAGATTCCACGAGGAGGAGGAGGAAGCCTGACCCCTATCACTCCACTTCTGCCTCTGTTTCCTGCCTCAGTGGATTGTGGGAAAATATCACGAGGGAATGAGAAATCACAGCAAACTGTCTAAAACAGACACTCAGATCTGAAGAGCGGTGCAAACACTGGAGGATTCCGTTTGACCTTTAACCTTTGAGAGCGATTTAACATGTCAGTGTAAATTGCCACGGTTGCAAGTAAAGTTTGTGAACCCTTATTTACTGATATAATATTGAATATAACATCAAATTCAGACCCTGCATCATCAATGGGAGGAAGATCAGACCACGTTTCATCAATAAATGTACAAACGGAGGCGAATTCACAGGGTGCACAAACTTTTTCTCAGTCAAAATTGCTACCCTGAGTGAAGGACGGACGTAGGAAATGATTTTGTGTCGTTCCTCATGCGGAACTCGGAGACGGATTTGAATATGAAAAGCACCATGGAGCCGAAGATAAGCGTGAAGAGTGAACAGAGGATGGACAAAATAACGGAAACCTACAATAAAATAAATATATATTAACATATACAGTATATAGCGTCTGTTTTGAGTGGTGACCCCCAAAACGACCCAACGTCCTGCCTGGTCAGTGCTTTATTTACACATGGTGTAGTAATAATAGTAGACATGAAGCGCACTCTTATGTAATCGAATGAAGAGAGGATGGAGCTGCAACTGAATAAACAGCTCAAGATCATAAAATGATGAAACTTTATCAATTCCAGCTTTGATTTATCTGCCCAAGATCTAAAAAAAGCCTCGAAAGCTCAGTGGAAGCTGCTGCAATGTGGTTTTGGTGTCATGTTCTGCATTTTTGTAGCTGGGAGCTCTTTATTTCGTTCTCTGGAAAATTCTGATCCGATAAAGTGGCTGATTTACAGGAATAACAAAAACACAGAAGCAATTCCTTCCCGTTCTGAGGAAATTACTAATCGGCACATTAATAATGGGGCAATAATTTCAGCTTTATTAACCCGGGACTATAAAAGTGCTGATTTAATACTAGGTTAGTTTCAGGTCGTGACCACTGTTCCCTTTATGTGTGTGTGTGTGTGTGTGTGTGTGTGTGTGTGTGTGTAGAGCCGTCGACAGGGAAGACGTGTCTCCCCAAAGCTCTGCTGAATCTATACGGCGGGAGGAACGACACCATCCCGCTGCTGCTGGACGTGGTGGAGCAGACGGGAAACCTGCACGAGTTCATCAATACGCCCTTCAGAGACCTTTACTACCGAGGTACTACTGACTGCACATACACAACCCAGGTACAGAGCCACGCCCACTTTACTGAGACTGACAGGTACAGAGCCACGCCTCTTTTACTGTGTCTAAAAACAGAAAGTTGGCATTTCTTACTCCAGTGTACACATGAGTGTGTGTGTGTGTGTGTGTGTGTGTGTGTGTGTGTGTGTGTACTGAAGGGTGGAGATCACAGACAACACTGCAGCTCTTTCACAAACACACACACGTCTGTATATTTTGTGGTCTGTGCACCTCCCTGAAATTTGTGAGGAGGTTCAGAGGTGCCAGAGCTGGACTGATGATGTCATTGTTCCCCTGGTACGTTTAGTTTAGGTCCTTTCACCAAAATGTTGTGGCACCTGGGCGCCTGGGCGCAGCCACTTTAACCACGATCACTGCCAACAGGAGCCTGAAATCAAGCCTACAGCCTCATGATCACTGAACACCGTCGTACCGTTTGTACCAGCGCCAGCAAATATTCTCTGTGCCCAAAATGCCCTTGTTGTGTGTTAACAGTGTGAAGTGCAGCACTAACACTACTAAGTTCCAAACTGCCTCTGGATGCCACAGACACTAGAATCCAGTACTGGGAGGGATGTGGAACTGTAATAATGACAGTATATTTATCAACACTGTGTGTAGTTCATGGTGGTTGTGTATTGTTTGTGTGTTGGTTGTTTATGGTTGTGTAGTTCATTGTCAGTGTGTGTAGTTAGTGTATAATTTATAGTCGTTGTGTGTTAGTGTTTGTTTTTTATAGTTGTGAGTAGTTCATGGTGGTTGTGTGTTAGTGTGTTATTATTGTGTAGTTCATGCTGGTTGTGTGTTAGTGTGTAGTTCATGCTGGTTGTGTGTTAGTGTGTAGTTCATGCTGGTTGTGTGTTAGTGTGTTATTATTGTGTAGTTCATGCTGGTTGTGTGTTAGTGTGTAGTTCATGCTGGTTGTGTGTTAGTGTGTAGTTCATGCTGGTTGTGTGTTAGTGTGTCGTTAGTGTGTAGTTCATGCTGGTTGTGTGTTAGTGTGTAGTTCATGCTGGTTGTGTGTTAGTGTGTCGTTAGTGTGTAGTTCATGCTGGTTGTGTGTTAGTGTGTAGTTCATGCTGGTTGTGTTATTAGTGTGTAGTTAGTGTGTAGTTCATGCTGGTTGTGTATTGTTTGTGTGTTGGTTGTTTATGGTTGTGTAATTCATTGTCAGTGTGTGTTATTAGTGTGTAGTTAGTGTGTAGTTTATGCTTGTTGTGTGTTATTAGTGTGTAGTTAGTGTGTAGTTTATGCTTGTTGTGTGTTAGTGTGTTATTAGTGTGTAGTTCATGCTTGTGTGTTAGTGTGTAGTTCATGCTGGTTGTGTGTTAGTGTGTAGTTCATGCTGGTTGTGTGTTAGTGTGTCGTTAGTGTGTAGTTCATGCTGGTTGTGTGTTAGTGTGTAGTTCATGCTGGTTGTGTGTTATTAGTGTGTAGTTAGTGTGTAGTTCAAGGTGGTTGTGTGTTAGGGTGTAGTTAGTGTGTAGTTCATGCTGGTTGTGTATTGTTTGTGTGTTGGTTGTTTATGGTTGTGTAATTCATTGTCAGTGTGTGTTATTAGTGTGTAGTTAGTGTGTAGTTTATGCTTGTTGTGTGTTAGTGTGTTATTAGTGTGTAGTTCATGCTTGTGTGTTAATGTGTAGTTCATGCTGGTTGTGTGTTAGTGTGTAGTTAGTGTGTAGTTCATGCTGGTTGTGTGTTGCAGGTCAGACGGCGTTACACATAGCGATCGAGCGACGCTGTAAGCACTACGCTGAGTTGTTGGTGGAGAAAGGAGCCGACGTTCACGCTCAGGCTCGAGGACGATTCTTCCAGCCCAGAGACGAGGGGGGGTACTTCTACTTCGGTCAGTAACATCCCACTTTCATCTTGCTTTCATCAGCCAGACACACTGCGACCCTGACCAGGGATAACCTGCATGCTGTTCCCCAAACCTCTCAAATAAGCAGCCGCTCTGTTTTATGGGTTTGGAAAATGAAAAGAAAACAGGAAGTTCAGACTAATGAAAGGGAAGTAACTTCCTGTTATTGTGGGCATTACACTGGACTTGTAGACTGAACCTGTGATGGTGTGACTAACTTGTATGGAGCTTTAGATCAGGATCAGGTTTAGGATCAGGGAGGTCCTACAGGACATCATGAGCTCAGAGTCTGGCGTCTTACCGCTGGTTTAATTCTGAGCTCCACCCGCACAGACGCAGCACAGTCGAAGCTTTCAGAACTAAAACGTCATTACAAACCAAACAAACCAGGAGAACCAGTGAAAGGTTCTTCTGTCCTGCTGCTGGTCACCAACGTTCATTCATCAGGACTGGGAGGAGCAGCAGGAACACACTGGACCCCCTAAAATCTGATGCTACCTTACCATCGGTGTTCTGGGGTTTTTCTTTAACTTGATTAGTTTTTATATTTATTTCAATTTGACATTTTCCCTTATTTAGTCATATCCATATCCCTAGTTGGATCCCCTCCACTGCTGCAGGTCCTAACTCTGACCAAGGAGGGTCATACGTAACACACGCCCCCTCTGACACCTCTAGTAGCCAAACACTTCTTCTCACCTGAACGAGTGCAGTGCCTCGACCAGCCAGCAGAGGCCGCAGTTGCAGCAGCGATGAGGAACCCCTTCTGCCCGCCCACCCTCAGACACAGCAGATCATAGCTGTTGTTCTTGATGTAGCTGTTGCTGTAAGTCGTGTGTGTGTGTGATTACCAGGTGAGCTGCCCCTCTCTCTGGCGACCTGCACCAACCAGCCGGCGCTGGTGCACTACCTGACGGAGAACGACCACAAGAAGGCCGACCTGCGGCGCCAGGACTCGCGCGGCAACACGGCGCTGCACGCGCTGGTCCACGTGGCCGACAACGCCCGCGAGAACACCCGCTTCGTCACCAAGATGTACGACCTGCTGCTCATCAAAAGCGCCAAGCTCTACCCAGAATGCAACCTGGAGCAGGTGACCAACAACGACGGCATGTCGCCGCTGATGATGGCCGCCAAGCTCGGCAAGATCGGGGTGAGTCCGCGACGGACTAGACCAAAAGTATGTGGACACCCCTCCTTATTATTCAAGTGGTGTAGCAGCAGCACCCCTGACCTCAACCCTACCATCCACCTTTAGGATGAATTGGAACCCTGACCAAGAGCCAGGCATACTTGTCCAATATTAGTACCAGACTTCACATGCTCATGGTTAGAGGTGTCCACTTACTTTTGGTCCACTAACTAGGGAGTCGATTCCTTACCTGTACAGTTTGGACACAGTGGTGTCACCGGTCCCGATCTAACCCCTCCCGGTTCTCCGCCAGGTCTTCCAGCACATCATTCGGAGAGAGATCAAAGACGAGGAGGTGCGCTACCTGTGCAGGAAGTTTAAGGACTGGGCGTACGGACCCGTCTACTCCTCCCTTTATGACCTGTCCAACCTGGACACGTGTGGAGAAGACGTCTCCGTGCTGGAGATCCTCGTCTACAACAGCGGGATCGAGGTAACCCACGAGGAACCGTTAAAAACTCACACCCGAGGTCTTCTGATGTGAGAACCCGAGCCTCTGATTCACAGATCTTTGTGTGTGTGTGTGTGTGTGTGTGGTGTAGAACCGTCAGGAGATGTTGGCTGTGGAACCCATCAACGAACTGCTGAGAGAGAAGTGGCAGAAGTTTGCGGCCGTGACCTTTTACATCAGCGTGGTGTCGTACCTCATGGCCATGATCATCTTCACCCTGGTCGCTTACTACAGACCCTCAGGAACCACGGTGAGACGCCCACACACTGTACACACACTCTGTAAAGACTCTATTCCCGGTTAACACACAGCGTATTCTGCACCCAAAGCCTCTGTTTTTAGTCGAATTAGGGGGCTATGGGGTCCCAGTACCCAGGAGCACACCACACACGCCCAAATGTACCAAACCCTGGGTCCAAACGGCACCCTAAAGCACACTAAAAGCAAAGCTGCTGATACACCACACATTATCACCATATAGAGGAAGCAGGTGTTGTGCTAAATTCTGCACCCTGAACACAAACGTTTACACAAGGGGGCAAAATGCAGCCATAATGTGTATGTCCCAAAATGTGTGTGTTTTTTTGTATTAGTGTATGTATTGTGTATTATATGTGTGTGTACATTATTGTGTGTGTGTGTGTGTTCCCCGTCAGCCTCCGTACCCCTACGAGACCTCAGCGGATAAACTACGTCTGGCAGGAGAACTCATCACCCTCGGCTCGGGGGTTTTCTTCTTCTTATCCAATGTGAGTCAAACATACACACACACACACACACACACACACACACACAGGTCACTAAAACTATAATATGTAATAAACTGGAGGTTACAGTATATATTACAGGTTCATCTGGTTCTGAACTGAATCAGAATCGATGCTAAATTGATACTAAACTGATTCAGAACCGTTAGGGAATGATACTGAACTGATTCAGAACCGTTTAGACATGATACTGTACTGATTCAGAACCGTTTAGACATGATACTGTACTGATTCAGAACCGTTTAGACATGATACTGAACTCATTCTGAATCATTATGAAATGATACTGAACTGATTCTGAACCGTTAGGAAATGATACTGAACTGATTCACAACCATTTAGACATGATACTGAACTGATTCAGAACCGTTTAGACATGATACTGTACTGATTCAGAACCGTTTAGACATGATACTGTACTGATTCAGAACCGTTTAGACATGATACTGTACTGATTCAGAACCGTTTAGACATGATACTGTACTGATTCAGAACCGTTTAGACATGATACTGAACTGATTCAGAACCGTTTAGACATGATACTGAACTCATTCTGAATCATTATGAAATGATACTGAACTGATTCTGAATCGTTAGGAAATGATACTGAACTGATTCTGAATCGTTAGGAAATGATACTGAACTGATTCAGAACCGTTTAGACATGATACTGTACTGATTCAGAACCGTTTAGACATGATACTGTACTGATTCAGAACCGTTTAGACATGATACTGTACTGATTTAGAACCGTTTAGACATGATACTGTACTGATTCAGAACCGTTTAGACATGATACTGTACTGATTTAGAACCGTTTAGACATGATACTGTACTGATTCAGAACCGTTTAGACATGATACTGTACTGATTTAGAACCGTTTAGACATGATACTGAACTGATTCAGAACCGTTTAGACATGATACTGTACTGATTCAGAACCGTTTAGACATGATACTGTACTGATTCAGAACCGTTTAGACATGATACTGTACTGATTCAGAACCGTTTAGACATGATACTGTACTGATTTAGAACCGTTTAGACATGATACTGTACTGATTCAGAACCGTTTAGACATGATACTGTACTGATTTAGAACCGTTTAGACATGATACTGTACTGATTCAGAACCGTTTAGACATGATACTGTACTGATTCAGAACCGTTTAGACATGATACTGTACTGATTTAGAACCGTTTAGACATGATACTGAACTGATTCAGAACCGTTTAGACATGATACTGTACTGATTCAGAACCGTTTAGACATGATACTGTACTGATTCAGAACCGTTTAGACATGATACTGTACTGATTCAGAACCGTTTAGACATGATACTGTACTGATTTAGAACCGTTTAGACATGATACTGTACTGATTCAGAACCGTTTAGACATGATACTGTACTGATTTAGAACCGTTTAGACATGATACTGAACTGATTCAGAACCGTTTAGACATGATACTGTACTGATTCAGAACCGTTTAGACATGATACTGTACTGATTCAGAACCGTTTAGACATGATACTGTACTGATTCAGAACCGTTTAGACATGATACTGTACTGATTCAGAACCGTTTAGACATGATACTGAACTGATTCAGAACCGTTTAGACATGATACTGAACTCATTCTGAATCATTATGAAATGATACTGAACTGATTCTGAATCGTTAGGAAATGATACTGAACTGATTCTGAATCGTTAGGAAATGATACTGAACTGATTCAGAACCGTTTAGACATGATACTGTACTGATTTAGAACCGTTTAGACATGATACTGAACTGATTCAGAACCGTTTAGACATGATACTGTACTGATTCAGAACCGTTTAGACATGATACTGTACTGATTCAGAACCGTTTAGACATGATACTGTACTGATTCAGAACCGTTTAGACATGATACTGAACTGATTCAGAACCGTTTAGACATGATACTGAACTCATTCTGAATCATTATGAAATGATACTGAACTGATTCTGAATCGTTAGGAAATGATACTGAACTGATTCTGAATCGTTATGAAATGATACTGAACTGATTCAGAATCGTTAGGAAATGATACTGAACTGATTCTGAATCGTTATGAAATGATACTGAACTGATTCTGAACTGATTCTACTTATGTGTTAGGGAATGCTTTTTGCTTTTGTTGTTTTTAATGTCAACTTTATATATTGATTAATAAGATTCATATAATTTTATTTCTGGTTGTTTCAGATTAAAGATTTGTTCATGAAGAAATGTCCGGCTGCTAAGTCCTTATTTATTGATGGATCCTTTCAAGTCCTTTTGTAAGACACACACACACACACACACACACTGATTAACACATATAGATACAAACACCTGTGCACACACATTACTCAGCTTTACAGTATTGATTTCTCGTGTGTGTGTGTGTGTGTGTGTGTGTGTAGTTTTGTGTACTCGGTGCTGATTATGGTGACAGCAGCTCTGTACCTGGCGGGGGTTCAGGCGTATGTGGCGGTGATGGTGTTCGCTCTGGTGTTAGGATGGATGAACATGCTCTACTTCACCCGGGGATTCAAACTCACCGGGACCTACAGCATCATGATCCAGAAGGTACAAACACCCCCCACCACCACCACTATCATCATCATGGTTATAAATCATCTATTCTTCTGTAAGGATTGTGTAAATATGGTGAATTTACGTCAAAAAAAGGACCTGAGCGCAGAACATGCAGTTCAGTTCTCAGCCACTAGATGTCGCCACACATCCACAGAACACACACAGTCCGCCAAACATGAATTTTACACACAGGTGGTTTTAAATGTCTTTAAACTAGAACTAATGTTGGTATAAATCTGTAATATTTTGGCGTAAGCAAGTATTTATTGATGTCAGTGTTCTAAAGGACTGAAACGTTTCTTCTTCATCTGTGATTAGATTCTGATTAAAGATCTGTTGCGCTTCCTGCTGGTCTACTTTCTCTTCATGATTGGCTACGCCTCAGGTACCACCATCACCATCACCACTACTTCTACTAGTAATAAATGACTAAGGGTCAAAAGATCATGCCTTAAAAAGCACTGCTAATTGTTTATTGTTAAATTGGCAACCTGACCTGGGCAGTGAGGCTGTAGTTTCATGTTTTGTTCACTTTTTTGATAGACTGAACTGAGCCCTAATAGATGTTTAGTGCTTTTGTAGATCTGTGCTTCTTCAAAATACTTATTAAATTCATTTCATCAGTTCTGAGGACAGTCACTACCATAACGATAGACCTCATAAAAGAAACTGGCTAGAACTAGAGTTTAGGGGGTTGTTTACTTTTTCATTTGACCTCTGAATGGTCCTGTGTCCCTGTTTCCGCTCCCCCGTCAGCCCTGGTGACCCTGCTCAACGTGTGTCCCTCCAACGCCACGGACGTCCGGTCGGACCAGGCCTCGCACTGCAGGGACACGGTGGCCTTCAGCGTCTTCCTGCTGGACCTGTTCAAGCTGACCATCGGCACGGGCAGCCTGGACGACCTGATGCAGGGGGCGCAGTACCCCGAGGTCTTCCTCATCCTCTCGGTGACCTACATCATCCTCACCTTCGTCCTGCTGCTCAACATGCTGATCGCCCTGATGGGTCAGACCGTCAGCCAGGTGTCCAAACAGAGCAAGAAGATCTGGAAGCTTCAGGTGAGCCCGGCGGGTCGGACGCTCGGTGAAGGTTCTGCTGGGAGCAGATCGATGATCTCTGGTTGATCTCTGGTTGATGTTTCTGAGTGATTGATCTCTTTCTCTTTGATCCTCAGTGGGCTACGACCATCCTGGACATCGAGCGCTCATTACCGGTGTGTCTGCGCAAAAAGTTCCGCGTGGGTGAGATGGTGACGGTGGGGAGGAAATGGGACGGCACGCCCGATAAACGCTGGTGCTTCAGGTACACCAAAAACCGCTGATCAGTGGTGTGTGTTTGTTGTATAATGGTGTGTGTATAATGTGTGTTTGTTGTATAGTGTATATTTTGTATGTTTGGTGTGTGTGTGGTGTATAATGGTGTATAATAATGTGTGTATATGTGGTGTGTATGGTGTATAATGGGTGTGTGTGTGTGGTGTGTATGGTGTATAATGGGTGTGTGTGTGTGTGGTGTGTATATGTGGTGTGTATGGTGTATAATGGTGTGTTTGGTGTGTGTGTGTTGGGTGCAGGGTGGATGAGGTGAAGTGGTCTGACTGGAATCACAATCTTGGGATCATTCATGAGGATCCGGGACACAAGGAGCAAAACGAATCCACACACAACACAAAACGACTCCGCAGAGGTGGGTTTGAACACACACACACACACACACACACACAAACACACACACAAACACACACACACACACACACACACACACAAACACACACACACACACACACACACACACACACACACACACACACACACACACACACACACTTGTATGGATAGGGAGGGGTGAAGGCTGGCCACTTTTCCAAAAAAATTGTCAGCGAGTACTCAAACATTTGCAAGAATGTTCAAATGTTCAGTGGAAAACTGATCACAATCCAGTCATTTTAATGCCAACATCAGCCTCAGAGGAGTGGAGGCTGTTCAAGATGCAAAAACAAGAGACAGGATCTAATATAATAATTTTCTATATTTCCTAATTTTAATAATTTCCTTTGGGATAAATAAAGTATCTTTCTATCTATATAGTGTATAAGTAAGATTGTCCCAGCTTCTCTGATATTGAGGTTTGTGCTGGTTTTGTGTCTGTATCAGATCGCTGGTCCACGGTGGTTCCTCGAGCGGTGGAGCTCAGCAGAGGGAACAGAACCAGAGACCACGTGGTGGAGATGGAGCCTCTAAACGACAGAAACAGCTACAGCTGAAGGTGGGAACCGGACCGAACCGAGGAGGGGCAGAACTAAAGGGGTCTGAGAGAACAGCTAGAACCTCGGCACAGCAGTTCTTCTCGTTCTTCATCAGGAACGTGCTGCTGGTGGTGATCCTGAGGCTCAAAGTTCTTACTGGTCACCCAACAGAGACTCAGAACCAGCTGGTTCAAACCCACCACAGTGAAGAGACGGAGCAAAGGAACATCATCATGTCATTACCTCATCAAGTGATCACCACATCAGCGCATCATGTCATCACTTCTTCATCACGACATGATTTAATCACCAGAAGTGCAGAAACGTTTGCACACGACTGCAGCTTCATTCCTCGTGTGTTTTATTATCATACGACTGATTTAGTAGAAATGTAAAAACTGTTATTTATTCCTGTAACTCCAATAAAAGATTTTCTTTCATTATTTCTGCACTTCTACACTTTTGTTCTGTTTTAGTCAGGTGACCAGGTTGGTCAGTGTGTTAGGCGGCTGGTTGTAATGTTTGGACTGGTCAGTGTACATTAAACACCAGCAGTGCTTGAGGATGTGTTTTCTCTGGCTGTAAAGAACATCAGACGTGTTTACTGACTCTGTGAGATCCACCAGGAGTGAAGGTCTGTGGCCCCGGGTTTTAGAAACCCTGCAGTGTCACTTATATAATTATTATTTAATAAAATCTTTGGCTGTTTTTTTTTAAACGTTTGTTTTTAATGGGTGGGTACTAAACTAAAATTAAAGGCGTCTGCTAAATGCTGAAAATGTAAATGGTGAATCAAAGCTCCGCCCCTTTATTACAGTCAGTGATTGAACCGCTCAGTGTCTCCATGATAATCAGCATCAGGTAGAAGCGACTCTTCCTATCAGAGTTAGAGAGGAAACTGATGCGGTATCGTTCATCTATTACATCATCTAATACAGGAGTAGTCAGAGCAGCTTGTTTGTTTATATTTAGCATAAAATATAAACAGGTTGTTTACACCTCATTGCGCAGTTTGTTTTAAACCTTTTTTTATTTAAATTCCTTCAACCCGCCTCACAACACACCTGATCCAGCTCCTGCAGAACCAAAACTGTGTGGACACCCGACTGTTACCCCTTTTCCACCGACGCGGCACGGAGCCCGTTCCAGTTCCCGAACTTGATTTTGAACCGGTTCCGCGAGTTTTCACCAGAAAAAAAGAGGTTCCAGACAGTGAACTAGCGGGCCAATCTGGCACCGCAGAATACTTGGTTTTTCAGCCCGAACTGTGACGCGTCAGTGGGCGTCATGTTGTACAGCATAGCGCGTTAGCAATAATGGCTGGTGTCTCATATGGCGCTTAATGCTGCATTTTTATCTTTTAAACTTCACCTGATTACATTTTGAGCCAGTTTGCCGCTAATATTTTCAAAGCGTCTAACTCTGCTGGACTCTCAGCCCTATAGGAGAGTGATCACCAAACCCAGTCCATCAGCATCACACCCCTACTGTTAATGTTAAGGTACAACCTTGCTAGTCATGAAACACTTCAGTGTAGGTGTGTGTGATTATTCACAACATTTCATTAGATGTTAGAAAAAGTTTTTATTTACGCTTTTCTAATCAATTATAAAAAAAAGCAAGTTTATAGAGCACAACCTTAGAGCACAACGTTGCAAGTTGTTAGAGGCTTATGGTTTCAATGATTTGTAAAAGAGTAAAGAAAGGCAAATATAGCAGACCACAAGTTAGAAATGACTTCTAATCATTTTATTGGATTATTAATAAATACAAAACAGCAAACTTGAACTATAAAAAGACATACAAGAGTCACAACAACAATAATAAGTAATCAGACACTGAAAACAACTACATAAGTAATCAAATCAAATCAATTTTATTCTAACAATAATTCTGATCACCTATCCAGAGGTGGGCGAAAAACCTCCTAACCACCAATTTAAGGAGGAAAATTCCCACCTTGCCAGCATGTGTGCTCGACAGTGTTCTTCACCTGGATAGGGTTACAGTACAAGTACAGTTTCACCACACGTAGTGATGCAGGACAAGTAAAAATACAATTAAACAACATACCTTAACAAATGAGCTTATAAAACAAAACATTACATTGATTCTTTGTTTTCAACTCTAAACAAACTGGATAATTAAGCTCTACTGATTTTACTTTTACTGATCAAGTTGTTGGATTACAAGATTATGGACGTTGTACTTGATGATCAAAAGTCTTCGATGCGAGTGTGTGTAAACGCATGAATATGTGAATGTGTGCGATTAGGGATAATGTTTCGATTAACGTTCTGCTCCTCGCTGTCCAGATTCATCATGTGATCCATCTTCTGTCCTTTATGACTTTGCAAAAAACAGTGAGTTAATGTCATGCTAGTAACCTCTCCAGAGTCATCCAACAGTCCTTCTACATGGCACAATCTTAAACCTCATTCACATCATTCTATAAAATAACAATGATACTAATCTATACAACACACAGCAAAAGATTTTTAAAAAATCAGAACCTCAGCGCTCAGCCCTTCATCCCACCATGCTGTTAAAAGTGAGGAACCCGTTACAGGTTTTGGCAGGAGCCCAACTGATCAGGAGAAAGTCCTATGTAACACCTCTGTTACGCAGGTGGACCCCGGTCAAGCTGATGGACAACCCTCCTTTTAAACCTTATGTGCCTACACCAGAAGGATGGCACGGTGGCCAGTCGCCCCACCCCCCTGACGCAGACACATCTCCATGATTTACAATGTTATGATGGGGAACTATTTGCCCAAACAAGTATGTGGAAAAACAAGGTTAATAAGTGGGTCAGAATGAGCCTTAAACAATACGTTTACTAAGTGGGTGGAAGGATGAGGAGAGTCCCCACAGTCATATTCTAACACTAATGACAAATGTAAAGAAAAATCAACATAATTGTGATCTTATACAATTTGAAAGATCGAGTTTCATTACTGCAACAGTTACACATTTAACAGCTGCTTTAATACTTTATATAACGGTAGAAATGACATTGAAATTAAAATAATTAAACAAGTGTGAACCTTAATTAAAAAGGTTGTGGATCATTAAGATCTAGTCATACTCTTTACTGTTTTATACTGTAATATGATTTAAATATTGTTAATAATTAGAGACAGAACAATCTAAATCCAAGTTACCAGAGTCAGAAGAGGTAGAGAGATAAACACCCTCAGAGACCTAGATGCAGAGTTGGGTTGAAAGCATCTAGAGCCCCAAAGGGAGAGAAGTTTAAGGCAGAAGAGGTAGAGATGTAAACTCCCTCAGAGGCCTAGACGCGGAGTTGGGTTGAAAGCATCTAGAGCCCCAAAGGCAGAGAAATTTAAGTCAGAAGAGGTAGAGATGTAAACACCCTCAGAGACCTACACGCGGAGTTGGGTTGAAAGCATCTAGAGCCCCAAAGGGAGAGAAGTTTAAGGCAGAAGAGGTAGAGAGATAAACACCCTCAGAGGCCTAGACGCGGAGTTGGGTTGAAAGCATCTAGAGCCCCAAAGGGAGAGAAGTTTAAGGCAGAAGAGGTAGAGAGATAAACACCCTCAGAGACCTAGACGCGGAGTTGGGTTGAAAGCATCTAGAGCCCCAAAGGCAGAGAAATTTAAGGCAGAAGAGGTAGAGATGTAAACTCCCTCAGAGGCCTAGACGCGGAGTTGGGTTGAAAGCATCTAGAGCCCCAAAGGCAGAGAAATTTAAGGCAGAAGAGGTAGAGAGATAAACACCCTCAGAGACCTAGACGCGGAGTTGGGTTGAAAGCATCTAGAGCCCCAAAGGCAGAGAAATTTAAGGCAGAAGAGGTAGAGAGATAAACACCCTCAGAGACCTAGACGCGGAGTTGGGTTGAAAGCATCTAGAGCCCCAAAGGCAGAGAAATTTAAGGCAGAAGAGGTAGAGATGTAAACACCCTCAGGCCCCCCAAATATCATTTGAATGAATAACTTAAACAGTAAAAGTATAATCAGTAGAGCTTAACGATCCACTGTGTAAATATGTGACAGGGGAGAGAACATTTCATTCATGTGAACTTACACAGTTTAGAAGAAAAAAAAAAAACCTTAAAATGATTCACTGAGACATACAAGAGTCACAACAACAATAATAAGTAATCAGACACTGAAAACAACCACAAAAGGATCAATCAGTATGATTTTACTCTAACAAAATAATTCTGATCACCTATCCAGAGGTGGGCGAAAAACCTCCTAACCACCAATTTAAGGAGGAAAATTCCCACCTTGCCAGCATGTGTGCTCGACAGTGTTCTTCACCTGGATAGGGTTACAGTACAAGTACAGTTTCACAACACGTAGTGATGCAACACAAGTAAAAATACAAATCAAACAACATACCTTAACAAATGAGCTTATAAAACAAAACATTACATTTACATTAAAATGTAAAAACAAGTGTGAACCTTCATCCAAAAGGTTGTGGATCATTAAGATCTAGTCATACTCCACTGTTTTATATACCATGATATGATTTAAATACTGTTATGTTTGTGTCCTTCTACATGGCACAATCTTAAACCACATTCACATCATTCTATAAAATAACAATGATACTAATCTATGTAACAGCAAAAGAAAAAAAAATCAGAACCTCAGCGCTCAGCCCTTCATCCCACCATGCTGTTAAAACTGAGGAACCCGTACAGATTTTGGCAGGAGCCCAACTGATCAGGAGAAAGTCCTATGTAACACCTCTGTTACTCAGGTGGACCCCCGGTCAAGCTGATGGGCGACCCTCCTTATAAACCTTATGTGCCTACACCAGAAGGATGGCACGGTGGCCAGTCGCCCCACCCCCCTGACGCAGACACATCTCCATGATTTACAATGTTATGATGGGGAATGTTTGCCCAAACATGTATGTGGGAAAAACACCTGTAAGATGTACACGTCAGATTTAAACCTGTAAAATGTAAACACGTCACATTTAAACCTGTAAAACGTAAACACGTCAGATTTAAACCTGTAAAATGTAAACAAGTCACATTTAAACCTGTAAAACGTAAACACGTCAGATTTAAACCTGTAAAATGTAAACATGTCAGACTTAAACCTGTAAAATGTACACGTCAGATTTAAACCTGTAAAATGTAAACAAGTCACATTTAAACCTGTAAAACGTAAACACGTCAGATTTAAACCTGTAAAATGTAAACATGTCAGACTTAAACCTGTAAAATGTAAACAAGTCACATTTAAACCTGTAAAATGTAAACACATACAATGTAAACATGTCAGATTTAAACCTGTAAAATGTAAACACATACAATGTAAACACGTCACATTTAAACCTGTAAAATGTAAACGTCAGATTTAAACCTGTAAAATGTAAACACGTCACATTTAAACCTGTAAAATGTAAACATGTCAGATTTAAACCTGTAAAATGTAAACACGTCACATTTAAACCTGTAAAATGTAAACAAGTCACATTTAAACCTGTAAAATGTAAACACATACAATGTGAACACGTCAGATTTAAACCTGTAAAATGTAAACACGTCACATTTAAACCTGTAAAATGTAAACAAGTCACATTTAAACCTGTAAAATGTAAACACATACAATGTGAACACGTTGCATTTAAACCTGTAAAATGTAAACACGTCACATTTAAACCTGTAAAATGTAAACACATACAAAGTAAACATGTCAGATTTAAACCTGTAAAACGTAAACACATACAATGTAAACATGTCAGATTTAAACACAATGTAAACACGTCAGATTTAAACCTGTAAAATGTAAACAAGTCACATTTAAACCTGTAAAACGTAAACACGTCAGATTTAAACCTGTAAAATGTAAACACGTCAGATTTAAACCTGTAAAATGTAAACACGTCAGATTTAAACCTGTAAAATGTAAACATGTCAGATTTAAACCTGTAAAACATAAACACATACAATGTGAACACGTCACATTTAAACCTGTAAAACGTAAACACATACAATGTGAACACGTCAGATTTAAACCTGTAAAATGTAAACACGTCACATTTAAACCTGTAAAATGTAAACACGTCACATTTAAACCTGTAAAATGTAAACACATACAATGTAAACATGTCAGATTTAAACCTGTAAAACGTAAACACATACAATGTAAACACGTCAGATTTAAACACAATGTAAACACGTCAGATTTAAACCTGTAAAATGTAAACAAGTCACATTTAAACCTGTAAAATGTAAACACGTCAGATTTAAACCTGTAAAATGTAAACACGTCAGATTTAAACCTGTAAAATGTAAACACGTCAGATTTAAACCTGTAAAATGTAAACACGTCAGATTTAAACCTGTAAAACGTAAACACGTCAGATTTAAACCTGTAAAACGTAAACACGTCAGATTTAAACCTGTAAAATGTAAACACATACGATGTAAACCCTGTAAAATGTAGACCAGATGTAGATCCGTCAGATGACGACCCTCCAGATGACGACCCTCCAGATGACGACCCTCCAGATGACGACCCTCCAGATGACGACCCGCCAGATGACGACCCTCCAGATGACGACCCTCCAGATGACGACCCTCCAGATGACGACCCTCCAGATGACGACCCTCCAGATGACGACCCGCCAGATGACGACCCTCCAGATGACGATCCGCCAGATGACGACCCTCCAGATGACGACCCGCCAGATGACGACCCTCCAGATGACGACCCGCCAGATGACGACCCTCCAGATGACGACCCGCCAGATGACGACCCGCCAGATGACGACCCTCCAGATGACGACCCTCCAGATGACGACCCACCAGATGACGACCCTCCAGATGACGACCCGCCAGATGACGACCCGCCAGATGACGACCCTCCAGATGACGACCCTCCAGATGACGATCCGCCAGATGACGACTCTCCAGATGACGATCCTCCAGATGACGACTCTCCAGATGACGATCCTCCAGATGACGACCCGCCAGATGACGATCCGCCAGATGACGACTCTCCAGATGACGACCCTCCAGATGTAGAAATGGAAATTACAGCCACTATTCCATTCATTATCATGTACTTACAGAGAGGGATGAACCAGCAGCTTCCTGGTGTAGATCTGCTCCTCATTCCCTGCAATCTCAGACACAGAACACATCAGTTTATTTCTCATCATCAGCTAAACAATGAAAACTAAACAAGTGTGATCATCCAAAAGCTTTCAGCTCGTCACTCTTTAGTCTTTAAACGCTGTTAAATATCGCAGATCTTTATCAACAATAAATGTTTTACAACTTTAAACCCTTTTAAACACATTTACACAGTTTAACACACGACTCACTTCATACCACTTTATGTTTCACACGTCGTTCATTCAGCAAAACCTTTTATAGCCTTTAGCACCACGTTCAGTTTCACACCTTCAGCCTTTTATAGCCTTTAGCTTTTAACATTCAGTTTTAAACACCATTTCAAACCCTTTTCATTTTACATCATTTCAAACACCATTATATTTCATTTTCATTGCAAATACCTTCATTTTAATACCTTCATTGCAAATACCTTCATTTTAATTTTCATTGCAAATACCTTCATTTTAATACCTTCATTGCAAATACCTTCATTTTAATTTTCATTGCAAATACCTTCATTTTAATACCTTCATTGCAAATACCTTCATTTTAATTTTCATTGCAAATACCTTCATTTTAATACCTTCATTGCAAATACCTTCATTTTAATTTTCATTGCAAATACCTTCATTTTAATACCTTCATTGCAAATACCTTCATTTTAATTCTTTCATTGCAAATACCTTCATTTTAATACCTTCATTGCAAATACCTTCATTTTAATTTTCATTGCAAATACCTTCATTTTAATACCTTCATTGCAAATACCTTCATTTTAATTTTCATTGCAAATACCTTCATTTTAATTTTCATTGCAAATACCTTCATTTGAAATACCTTTTCCATGACGTACCTGGTTTAGGTGTTTAAGCTTTTCACCTTTTTCCTTCAGTACGACACGTTTGAACAGAGCAGCACAACTCCAGCAGCACCGTAATTCATTCATCCAAACACTATACGGTGTACGAGAGAATGAAAAGCTCGATCTTACCAAGTGTTGATTTAATTCCTCCTCTGGTAAAGTAAACGGAACCTGAATGATCCGCTCTCTCTCTGTTCCTCCAGATGGATCAGAACAGTTAGCAGCAACGCTAACACAGCAACCAGACCCCAACACGCCAAGTAAACGTCCTGCACACACACACACACACACACACAATCAGCACTAGTGTAGCAAAGCAGCAGAACTCATCAGAACAGCGACATGTGTGACGGTACCCCGGTTACAAAGCACTGAAGAGGGTAAAAGCTGCTCTTTTTAGCTTCAACATAACCGACAGAGTTCTTACGCACGTAAAAGTTCCAGACAGAAAGTCTTACAGTCTACATTAGCTTTAGTTTTTAGTCATCTAAACCTGACAGAACTTCAACAGAAAACCTCGACTCGTCAATTCTAATTGGTCCATCGCGTTCGATTGACCTCTACATCTGCCCATTGTAGACAAGCCAACAATGCTGCTAAGTAGCAACAGCAGGTGTACAAGTGTGATGTTGTAGCTTCTGGATTTATTCCTTTAGAATATTAGCTTCTGTCTGAGCATTGTTATTTAGATAGCTAGTTTACCCATGGTGCATTGAGACGTTAATTATTACTGCTTAGTTGTTTGAGAGGAGAAATGACTATCGGATTGGTATCGTATCAGCAGATACTCAGTTTGCAGTATTAAACATAGTGGTATCGAGCCAGCGCTAATCTACATGTAGAACTCAAACCTTTACTGTTATTAAATAAATAAATCAAATCCATTTTTAAAAATCACCTTCCCACCTAATCGTAATAATTGCTTTGGTTTAATCTTTGAAATGAAGGACAGTGTAAAATAAGAGGTTCTGAAGAGGTTTTAACTGGAGGAATTTGGAGTTAGGAGATTATAAACTTATATAAAGTATCTATTGGGTTGTGTTAACAGCACTGTTTGAAGTGTAATAAAATATGTAAGAATGAAACTACATGTTTAAATGAGACGTGCTGGAATACTAAATAAACCAGTTTCAGATCTTTACACAGTAAGAACTGAGTATTGGTATAAAACCATGTGGTGCTGATTCAGTCGTGTTGAGAACATTTAAAGTCCAATAATTTACCAAATCAAATGATCACATGACACCATTACCATCATTAAGAACACTTACTCTTACACACATGCTGGGAGACAGTTTACACAAGTTTATCATTTTACTGGAACGTCTTACACTGAAATCTTAGTCTCGGACTAAAATAATAATAAATATAAACACTAATTTATAAGAACTACAATGTTGTGTGTTTTTAAGAGAACTTATAAACAATATAAGGTAAAATACAGGTGGTGGCCTGCCATTGTACTTTAAGTTTACATTCTATTGTATATCGCCACTTCTCAAAAGCATATCGAGGTATGACTTTAGCCATATCACCATATGTTAGTAATGTGATCAAGAAATAAAAGATCACAACTAGCTGATGATACAAGTTAAGTTATTAAAGCTGAAACTGTTTAAACTGCCTCTAAATGTTGAGGATTAAAAGAAACTTGATAGGAACTAAAAGTTAAAACTTCATGCTGGTGTGTGTAGAGATCAGGTCGGTGTTACTACATACAGGATTACAGAACACACACACACACACACACACACACACACACACACACTCACACACTCACACACTCACACACTCACACACTCACACACTCACACACTCACACTCACACTCACACTCACACTCACACTCACACTCACACACACTCACACACTCACACACACACACACTCACACTCACACTCACACTCACACTCATCAATACTGCTGTGTACTGAAGAAGTCATTCGGATTGAGTGACGAAACGTTTCTCTACAACAAACTTGTGTCCAGATGAACTGATTCAACTTTGTGGATTTGTGTACCTGGATTATTGAGCATGCATCAACAGACTGCTGTGCACTACACACAAATCAGCTCTACACAGGAGGTATTATTTACTCTAACGTTAATGTTAAAACTAAAAATCGGATTTAAAAGTTTATTTGCAGCAGCAAAGGATGATTTGAGCTCTTGATGGAAGAAGATTCAGTAGATTTAGATTCTGTAGAAGAACCGCGTTTGTTCTGGTTTATATTAGATGAAATGAGCTGCAGAAAGGAGAGAAATAGATTTATAAATCTCTCTCACCGTGTTTGGTTTCAGGATCCGCCATCTTGGCCTGCTCCCTGTTAGCATAACAGCTAACGCTACAAGCCGACACAACAAACGAGCCAGAAACACTTTCTGCAAAGTTAAACACGAACATATGAATAAAAGCGCCACTGTTACACGCATATAATGAGAATAAAAAGAAGACCGAGATTGATAAAAGTTGTAACGCGCTTACCAGGAACATTCTTAGCTCGAGTTACACGCAGTAGAGACGCGCTTGCTCTCCTGCTCGCCTTGTGAAGGCTCCGTGTTCCTCCTGAGATACTGTAGCATGTAGCGCCTCTAGTGGTCAGGAAGAGACGCTGCAGCCTCATAACACAGCGCTCCTCCTGCAGGTTCCAGAAAGCGGCTCAGACCCTTTAGCCCATTCAAATCTCGAAACAATAATTTCGATGGTTTAAAGCCTTCTATCTCCGCCGTCCAATCACTGATTGTAAATCTGAAAACTGTCCCAGGTAGCTGACAACCCAGGCTAAAAGGCAATATCATTGGTCAAGCGGTTTGTGTCGTGGCCGGTTTGCATATTTAATGAGAAGGCGGAGAACTTATTTTTTTCATTCGCCCCGCTCTCACACGGACGCAGCTGAGACGGTCGACTGGATAACAACACAGAAAGAGAGATCCTGTCAGTGAAATAAGGTAAGATTTATTTTAAAACTGTTTATTAGTGTTATTACTTTTCATTTCTACTCAGAAAACTTGGCTTTAATGGTAAAATTGTAATATTATTAGTGCTTTTGAGAGCTGCGTTCTAACTTCAGTCAGTCAGCTGCACAACTCTCCTTTCTGAATGGATTGTAATGTGTTTTATGTCCATCTAGATGGAAATAAATACGTGTGGAGAGTTTATCAGATCCCTTTTTAGTCTCGTTTGTTTAGTAGTTTGTAAAGTATGTAGCAGTTTTACACAAATAAGGGAATAGCAGTGAGCTAAGCTACCGGAGACGTGTGTTGCATCCTGCAGCCATGTGGTTGGCACAGGCTGCTCTCAAACTCCAGAGTTAGATTTTATGCATGTAATCTTGAAATCAGTTATAGCTTATTTGTTTTACTTCAATACTGTCTAAAGTCTGCTTAGAAATCACCTTAGCTTTGCTCATAATAGCATTACATTTTGCATTACTTGCATTTAGCATGACTGGCTAAAGTAATTTAGCTGAGGCAGAAAGCATAAAGGTGGATTACATGTCAGTCTGGGCAATTTATAACCTTTATTTCCATGGTATATTTTATCTGTGGTCATTTGTACTTATAACAGAGAAATATTATTTTATCTATAAAATATTTCTGTGAAATTTGCATCATTTTCTAAAAGAAATGCTGCATTTATTTGAAAGAGTTATAGGTAGATAACATGTCAGTCTGGGCAATTTATAACTTTTTTTTTTAACCATAATTTTTTTCTGTGGTAATTCTTACTTGTATCAGTGAAATGTAGTTTTATCTATAAAATATTTCTGTCAGATTTGCATAATTTTCTAATGTATTGCAAGAGATATTTGAAAGGGACTAAAATATGGTATCAATTTTTTTGAAAGCTTTTTTTGAAAGCATACAGGTGCATAACATTTCAGTCTGTGACTATTTACAACATTTTTAAATATAACCATAGCATCAAGTTTTGTCTTGTAATTATTGCTCCTCTTAGATAATTATTATTATTTTATTTTTTTTATTTTATTTTTTTTAAAGACAGTACAAGCAAGACACATCAAGGATTTTCTTAACAATGCCTTTAGATTTTTCTTTTTCTTTTTTTTAAATGAACATATAACTATGTACATTCAGGGAATATCTTGCATTCTCAATAATAATACACACACAAAAATAAAATAGATAAATGAATACAGTCTAAAATAAATAATTAGAGTCTAAAATAAACTGTTATGTCTTTAAAGTCCATTGTGAGCCACAAACTATAATCCATTCAACTGTCATTGTCTAAACACATTGTTTCCATCACATCTGGCCTCATTTCTGCTAAATACTGAATCCACCTATTCCAATGATTTTTAAATACATCCATTTTAATATTTATTGAAAAAGTGATCCTCTCCATTGCATATATTTCTTTAGTTAGTTCAATCCAGTCATCTATAGCCTTTTTACTGGCTGCTAAAAGCACTGCCATTAAATATTCATCTATTTGTCCCATAACAGGGTAGATACATCCCAAATATAATACCTTACTACACATGGGCACAACTTTTCTAAATATATGCTGCAGCGCTTCCCTTATGTCTTCCCAAAACTTCCCCAAAAAAAAAATATTTGGACATTCCCAAAAAATGTGATAATGATTTGCTTCTTGGCATCCACATTTCCTCCAACACACTGGGGCAGTAGCATTCATGTGAGCTGTCTGCTGGGGTGTAATAAAATACCTAATAATATTTTTCCAGCAAAATTCCTTCCATTTCAAAGATCTGGTACTTTTCCATTGAAATCTCCATATACTTGTCCATTCCTCTTCTGTAATTATCATTACTCCTTCCTTTTCCCATTTTTGTTTGACATAATCTGTTGAATGTATATTCATGCTTAAAAGGGCTTTATAAATCTTAGAGATTGTTCTATAACAAGTTTCATCTTTAGATGCATATGCTTTAATTAGTAGTTCTACTATACCATTATGTTTAACCCTACATCCCTTCTTCACTTTCTGATCTAAATAATTTCTTATTTGAAGATACCTGTAAAAATCCTGGTTCTCTAATTGGAAATGTTCTTTTAGTTTTTGGAAGCTCAAGATTTCTCCTCCCTCAACTATAGTACACATGGCTGTTATTCCTTTCGTCACCCAAGTTCTAAATCTATTATCCAATCTATTTGGTGGAAATTCCGAATCATATGCTCCCCATGTGAGGATTTTAACACAGTCTTCCAAACTATATTCTCTAATAACGTTTTTCCACACTTTCAGTGTGGATTTTACCCATGGGTTATTGATTTCCACTGTGCCTGATCATTTGGATTGCACCAGCACACTATTGCTCGAATTTGTGCTGCTTGATAATAATTTCTCAGTGACGGTAGAGCCCAGCCCCCCTCCTCCTTTAATAGCTGTAATGTTTTAAAACGTACTCTAGGCTTTTTCCCCTGCCAAATACCAGTAGATGTGACCCGCCCGTTTCAGGTTGTGTTGACACCAAATGGTGACGTTTTCTCCAGGTTTTGCCTCCAAAGTCAAAGAGCCAAGAGTCTCTGAGAGCAAACCTTAAGGGTGGCATCAAAATCAAAACGTGACTTACAGTGTATCACAAAAGTAAGTACACCCCTCACATTTCTGCAAATATTTTATTATATCTTTTCATGGGACAACACTATAGAAATAAAACTTGGATATAACTTAGAGTAGTCAGTGTACAACTTGCTGTCTTCTGAAAATAACTCAACACACAGCCATTAATGTCTAAATGGCTGGCAACATAAGTGAGTACACCCCACAGTGAACATGTCCAAATTGTGCCCAAAGTGTCAATATTTTGTGTGACCACCATTATTATCCAGCACTGCCTTAACCCTCCTGGGCATGGAATTCACCAGAGCTGTATAATGGGTGTGTGTGTGTGGTGTGTATGGTGTATAATGGGTGTGTGTGTGTGGTGTGTATGGTGTATAATGGGTGTGTGTGTGTGGTGTGTATGGTGTATAATGGGTGTGTGTGTGTGGTGTGTATGGTGTATAATGGGTGTGTGTGTGTGGTGTGTATGGTGTATAATGGGTGTGTGTGTGTGGTGTGTATGGTGTATAATGGGTGTGTGTGTGTGGTGTGTATGGTGTATAATGGGTGTGTGTGTGTGGTGTGTATGGTGTATAATGGGTGTGTGTGTGTGGTGTGTATGGTGTATAATGGGTGTGTGTGTGTGGTGTGTATGGTGTATAATGGGTGTGTGTGTGTGGTGTGTGTGTGTGTATGGTGTATAATGGGTGTGTGTGTGTGGTGTGTATGGTGTATAATGGGTGTGTGTGTGTGGTGTGTATGGTGTATAATGGGTGTGTGTGTGTGGTGTGTATGGTGTATAATGGGTGTGTGTGTGTGGTGTGTATGGTGTATAATGGTGTGTGTGTGTGTGTGTGGTGTGTATGGTGTATAATGGGTGTGTGTGTGTGGTGTGTATGGTGTATAATGGGTGTGTGTGTGGTGTGTATGGTGTATAATGGTGTGTGTGTGTGTGTGGTGTGTATGGTGTATAATGGTGTGTGTGTGTGTGTGTGTGTGGTGTGTATGGTGTATAATGGGTGTGTGTGTGTGGTGTGTATGGTGTATAATGGGTGTGTGTGTGTGTGGTGTGTATATGTGGTGTGTATGGTGTGTAATGGTGTGTTTGGTGTGTGTGTGTTGGGTGCAGGGTGGATGAGGTGAAGTGGTCTGACTGGAATCACAATCTTGGGATCATTCATGAGGATCCGGGACACAAGGAGCAAAACGAATCCACACACAACACAAAACGACTCCGCCGAGGTGGGTTTGAACACACACACACACACACACACACACACACACACACACACACACACACACACACACACACACACACCTGTATGGACAGGGAGGGGTGAAGGCTGGCCACTTTTCCAAAAAAATTATAATGTCAGCGAGTAACCAAACATTTGCTGTAAGAATTTGAGGTACTTTACCCTCTACAGTGCACAATATTATGTAAAGATTCATATTATAAAATAGTAGTGCGCTGAGGTGTTTTATTATTGGCTAGCAAACAATTCCAGTGTTAACACCCCACCAGTCCAGTTTTACCATTCAGTATAATGTAGACCACTGGAGGTTCTTATAAGCAGTGTCCACTGATTTCTCACAAAATTCCAGTCAGCTAGCTTCTATGCTAACAATGCTACCAAACTCCAACTTTTCCTCTTGTTTAAAGTTCAGAACAGAAGATCATTTACGCTCTGCTGCCCCCTAGTGCTTAAAACATAAGGAACACCTACCTGGTTGGTACATTCATGGGTAATTTTATGATGAAGATGAAGGGTATACAATTACTGACTGTAGACCTCGTACCTGACCCTGATTCGTTAATTGAATTCAGAGATGCTGTCGGCGTGGTGGCCCATTGTGACATGGAAGTGTGTGTGTGTTTGTTCTGGTATGATGAGTTTGGTGTAGAGAAACCCTAGTCCACTTATTTAGTATGAATTAAAACTCTGGTCACAATCCAGTCATTTTAATGCCAACATCAGCCTCAGAGGAGTGGAGGCTGTTCAAGATGTAAAAACAAGAGACAGGACCTTATATGTGCGCTGCTCCGTGCGGCTGCCAGTCACAGTCTCTCTGTGTTTCTGCGTCTTTTTTGTCTGTTTTAGTGGTTTTTTTTGTGACTTTTCCCCAAACCTTTGTCATGTTTATGGACATTTTCATGCAGCTTTTTTAAGTTAAGTTTTTTAAAGTTCTTTAAGTTACTTTTTAGAGAGTTTTTTGGGACTTCGCTCGCAACATGTCTCATCGCATTGTCTACTCGCGGGATCAGCTGATCGCGCTGCGGAAGACGCCGGCTTTGTTTACATCTAGGACGGAGATCCCAGCAGAACTGAGACGGCCGTATCGTGGATGTAGAGCTGGGAACAAGCGGCGGGAGAGGAGAAGGAGTTATAAACCTTGTCTCCCTTCCATCATCATGGGTAACGTGCGATCACTGGTGAATAAAACGGACGAACTTTCCGCGCTGATCCGGACACAGCGAGAGTACCGTGAGTGCAGCATCTTATGCCTTACGGAATCCTGGCTGAATCAGAATGTACCGGACTCTCATGTTCACCTGAACGGATTTACTACTGTGAGGGCGGACAGAGTTTACCATCAGACCGGTAAGAAGAAGGGAGGGGGACTCGCTGTGTTCGTGAACAACAGATGGTGTAACCCTGGTCACATTACGGTGAAGGAAGTGATCTGTCAGCCGGACATTGAACTGTGTGTGATCGGAATGCGTCCGTATTATTTGCCGCGATAATTCACGAAAGTGGTTCTGTGTGCTGTGTACATTCCTCCATCCGCCAGCGCAGACATCGCGTGTGACGTCATTCATTCAGCTATTGCTAGAGTGCAGAACCAAAGTCCGAGTGCCTTCATCACAGTGTCTGGAGACTTCAATCACACTTCACTTTCATCATGCCTGCCTACATTTACCCAGTTTGTAAAATGCAGGACTAGAGAAAACAGAACATTGGACTTGTTGTATGCTAATGTCAAAGAAGCATACAAATCCACAGCTCTCCCTCCGCTGGGACGATCTGACCACAACCTAGTACTCCTCAATACACAGTACAAGCCCCTGGTCCAAAGACAACCAGCATCCACCATAACAGTGAGGAAGTGGTCACCTGAGGCTGTGGAATCACTGCAGGGCTGTTTTGAGGCCACACAATGGGATGTCCTCTGTGACCCTCACAATCAGGACATTGACGAGATAACAGCGTGTGTCACAGACTACATAAACTTTTGTGTGGACACTGTTGTACCCTCTAAAACTATCCGATGTTTTTCTAATAACAAGCCATGGGTTACAAGCAACCTAAAGTCCCTCCTGAACCAGAAGAAGAGAGCCTTCAGGACAGGGGACAAGGAGGAACTAAAGAGGGTACAAGCAGAGCTCAAAATAAGGATTAAGGAGGCCAAGGACGAGTACAGGGCTAAGTTGGAGGCCAATTTGGAGAAAAACGATGCTCGTGAGGTGTGGAGAGGCCTGAAAAACATCACAGGCTTTAATCAACGCTGCTCAGGAACATCAACATCAAACGAGGGCAGTCATGAATGGGCGAATGAGTTAAACCAGTTCTTTCTAAGGTTTGACAACGACTCTCCTCCTGCCCCATTGTCCTCTGCTCTGTCTCCAGCCATCTTGCATCTTAACACCCCAGCACAACAACAGCCATCATCATTCACAGCCCACACCTCCACCATACCAAACATTAACACCTCACCTGACATGAATGTTCCTTCCCCCAACCACACTCCGGACCAGTTTAGCAGCAGGGTACCAACTTTTACTGCTGACCAGGTGAAGAAAGAGCTGAAGAAACTCAAGCAGTGTAAAGCGGCTGGACCGGATGGCATTCAGCCTAAGGTATTAAAACTATGTGCTGAGCAGCTGTGTGGAGTCCTTCAGCACATCTTCAACCTGAGCTGCAGCCTAGGAAAGGTCCCACTCGGGTGGAAAACTTCTTGTGTGGTTCCTGTCCCCAAGAAGAAGCAACCAGTGGCACTAAATGACTATCGTCCTGTTGCTCTCACCTCCCACCTGATGAAGACACTGGAAAGACTGATGCTGGGCCATCTGAGATCACTGGTAGGAGCTGACCTGGACCCCCTGCAGTTTGCATATCAGGACAGCATTGGAGTGGATGATGCTGTTATCTATCTGCTGGACAGAATGTACTCCCATCTAGACACTACAGGCAGCACTGTGAGGATTATGTTTTTTGATTTCTCCAGTGCGTTCAACACCCTACAGCCTGTCTTACTTGGGGAGAAACTTCGGCAGATGAAGGTGGATGGGTCTATCATCTCTTGGGTAATGGACTACCTGACTGGTCGACCCCAGTTTGTGCGACTGCAGGGCTGTGTTTCTGACATGGCCATGTGCAGTATGGGGGCTCCCCAGGGGACTGTATTAGCACCGTTCCTGTTTAACGTCTACACCTCAGATTTCAGATACAACTCTGGCACATGCCATCTGCAGAAATTCTCAGATGACACGGCCATCGTGGGGTGTATCAGGAATGGGCAGGAGGCGGAATACAGGAAGCTGGTTTCAGACTTTGTTGACTGGTGTACACTGAACAAACTGCAGCTCAACATCAGTAAGACAAAGGAGATGGTGGTGGACTTCAGGAAACTCAGACCTCCCCTGGCACCAGTCACTATCAATGGAGCGGAAGTGGAGGTGGTTGACACTTACAAGTACCTGGGTGTGCACTTGGACAACAAACTGGACTGGAGTTTTAACACCAGTGCAGTGTTCAAGAAAGGACAGAGTCGTTTGTACTTTCTGAGGAAACTGAGGTCCTTTGGAGTGTGCACTAAACTCCTTTGGACATTCTACCAGTCTGTTGTTGCTAGTGCCTTATTCTATGCTGTTGTGTGCTGGGGAAACAACATCAACAAAAGTGCAAAAAACAAAATAAACAAACTAATTAAGAAGGCTGGCTCTGTTGTTGGAGTCAAATTGGACACTCTGGATGAGGTAGCAAAAAAACGGTCACTCAATAAGCTGCTTTCTATTATGGACAATACATCACACCCCCTGCACACTACAGTGGAGAAACAGAGAAGCACGTTCAGTGGTGGACTGATACAGCTGCGCTGTACTAAAGAGCGCCGTGTGAGATCTTTTCTTCCCACTGCAGTAAGACTCTACAACGATTCTCCCCATTCCAGGAACACTATGGATCTCCTGCCACCCGAACAGTGTTGATTTTCTTTTGCATTGCAATATCTTATCTCTCTTAGTGCAATATACTTTTGTAAAATAATATATTTTTCTCTTAGTGCAATAATATGTATGCGGCTGCTTATGATAATGTCCTGTCTTTTTGCTTTTGCCCTTTTATGTTTAATTGTGTTGTTTTTTGTCTGTCTTCCCTTGTGTAATTTGTACATTGTAACTGTAATTGTGTAATTTGTATAGTACTGTGACACTGCAATTTCCTTCGGGATCAATAAAGTCTTATCTATCTATCTATCTATCTATATAATAATAATTTCCTACATTTCCTAATTTTAATAATTTATTTAGGGATAAATATATATTACTATCTATATAGTGTATAAGTAAGATTGTCTCAGCTTCTCTGATATTGAGGTTTGTGCTGGTTTTGTGTCTGTATCAGATCGCTGGTCCACGGTGGTTCCTCGAGCGGTGGAGCTCAGCAGAGGGAACAGAACCAGAGACCATGTGGTGGAGATGGAGCCTCTAAACGACAGAAACAGCTACAGCTGAAGGTGGGAACCGGACCGAACCGAGGAGGGGCAGAACTAAAGGGGTCTGAGAGAACAGCTAGAACCTCGGCACAGCAGTTCTTCTCGTTCTTCATCAGGAACGTGCTGCTGGTGGTGATCCTGAGGCTCAAAGTTCTTGCTGGTCACCCAACAGAGACTCAGAACCAGTTGGTTCAAACCCACCACAGTGAAGAGACGGAGCAAAGGAACATCATCATGTCATCACCTCATCAAGTGATCACCACATCAGCGCATCATGTCATCACTTCTTCATCACGACATGATTTAGTAACCAGGGGTGCAGAAACTTTTGCACACGACTGCAGCTTCATTCCTCGTGTGTTTTATTATCATACGACTGATTTAGTAGAAATGTAAAAACTGTTATTTATTCCTGTAACTCCAATAAAAGATTTTCTTTCATTATTTCTGCACTTCTACACTTTTGTTCTGTTTTAGTCAGGTGACCAGGTTGGTCAGTGTGTTAGGTGGCTGGTTGTAATGTTTGGACTGGTCAGTGTACATTAAACACCAGCAGTGCTTGAGGATGTGTTTTCTCTGGCTGTAAAGAACATCAGACGTGTTTACTGACTCTGTGAGATCCACCAGGAGTGAAGGTCTGTGGCCCCGGGTTTTAGAAACCCTGCAGTGTCACTTATATTATTATTCTTATTTAATAAAATCTTTTGCTGTGTTTTTTTAAAAAATGCCTATGTTTTTAATGTGTGGGTACTAAACTCAGGAAAATTAAATATTAAGCCCATACGTGCACTAAGACAGACATTGTATGTTTTTATGTTAATAAAATACAGTATGTTTATACATTGTAAAATACATTTTAAATACATTTAAATACATTATACATTTAAAATACATTTATACATTTTAAATACATTTATTTATACATTTAAATACATTGTTCAGTGCAAATAAGACATGGCACTTGGTGAAGTAAACTTCATGTAATATCAAGAAAGAGGCTTGATTTAAGTTTAAAATTGCACAATCCCCCCGCCTTAAACCCCCAGCACAACCCCCACCCACCCCTTGGTCACTGCCAACACTTTTTATATTTGTTATTTGCATTATTCCCCCAATTTCCTTCCCAAGCTAGTCGTATCCAGTTTCTCTTTATCTCTACTGATGTTGACCTCCACTCAGCATTGACCGCTTCTTTTCACCTGCACCAGGCGAGTTCATATGTGGATCAGCTTTGTGTACAGAGAGACACACCCTGATCACATTATTCCTCGTCTCTGTGCAGCGCCATCCATCAGCCAGCAGAGGTCGTAACTGCATCAGTTATGAGAAAATCCCAATTAAAAATCCAATAATTGTTCATGTAGGCTCCCAGCCAGAATGGTAGCAGACCTGAGATTCAAGCTGATGAGTTCGAGAGGTCAGCTCTGTTGTGCTAGTGTATTTTACCACTGCACCACCTGAGCACCAGAATTACATTTTATAAACTAGTCTGGCAAGATTATTGGCAGCACAGACCCCTCCCGAAAAGCTTAAACATCAGTGCAGCACGATAAAGTCAACATCGTACTAATTTAAGTCACATGATGTCAGTGCTGCTCTGTAAACATGAACACAATAGCACTGTAAACTCGTGGCTCGTGTTCACTCTACAGGAGAGTAAAACATCAATACATTCATTCACTGTCTGTTTTAGCACCACTCAGTCCTGGTCAGGATTGCAGTGGGATTGATTCACTGGGCAAAAGGCAGCAAACACTGTGGACAGTCCATTACAGGGCATACACACATAGACACACACACACACTCATACCTAGAAGCAATTTTGTATCTCCAATTTACCTACTGCATGTCTTTCTATTGTGGGAGGAAACAGGAGTGCCCGGAGGAAACCCACGCGGACACAGGGAGAACATGCAAACTCCACACAGAAAGGACATGGACCTTTTTACTGTGAGGTGACAGCAATGCCCACTGCGCCACCGTGTGGCCCTCAGTAATCAAAAATAGTGCAACATGATTGCTATAAGCAATACTACAAGTAAACAAACACGTGTTCACTCTACAGGAGCGATATATAAACCTTTCATCCCCGAATCAATCGTTTCTAATAATTTCACATTATTATACAGACAGTGAAATAAAATAAACATCAAAGCATAAACATGTGTTATTACATGAACAAAATGTTTAAAAACAGTTGATACTTTCCGTGTCGTGAGCCTTCATATTCCACAAGAATGAGGTAAACTAGATGGCCAAAAGTATGTGGACACCCCGCCTAATAACCAAACTTAGTTGTTTTTGCCACATATATTGCTAATGCCAAGTTCACACTACACGACTTTCCAAGTCGTCGGGTCGCTGTACAGTTCACACTACACGACTGAATCTCTTGCACTCGGGAGTCTTTCAGTCGGTGTGTATTTCACACTACACGACTGATCGGAGATAGGGGGACACACTACACCATCCATCACCAACTGGAATCGCAGGCGAGCTTCTCTGGTCTCCCTTTTTTTTCTTCTTTACAAAAACACACGTGAGAAGTGACGAGGGGGTTTAATGACACCACGTCCAAAAACACACGTCAACAAGTGTCGAGAAATCAAAGTGTTTGTGCGCTGATGTGCAGCGTAAAATCAAGGAGGAAAAATAAACGAATCTGAGTGGATTTGGCAACACAAACAGTATGGATTGTTCTGTAGTAAGTTTTTGTAATGCAGCGTGGGTATCATGTTTTGTAGAGGATCAAATCAGAAATACTGTAAAAGTGTGTGTGTCGGTGTATTCTGATATAAACTATATTAATTAAGCCTCTGTCCCAGTGTTTACACTCCTCTCCTGCATTTCCCCTCACACTGTATCCTGCGTTCTCATTGGCTGTTCGACATGTCACTCATTCTCAGTCGCACAACTGAGATCAGATATCTGACACGCTAGAAAACTCAATCCAGTCGCCGAGCGCTCGGCGAGCCGGTCGGATCGAGGTTGTTGGATAGTTCACACTTAGCGATCGAGAGCCGAGTTTTGATCGGCGAGCAAACGCCGAGTTGCTCCCAGGCCGGCAAATCAAGCGCCGACCAGTCGCCGAGCGAAAATCAGGGCAAAAATCGTGTAGTGTGAACCAGGCATGACATGTAAAATAAACATATATGTTTGTTTGTTAGGATTGTAACGTCTTTGGTTACAGTCATGACAGGGCAGGTAGCTACAGGTTACACATGATTCATCGGTTCTAGGTTTTGTATACGATGACATAAATTTGTCTAATCAGTTTAGTGTTTTTTAGACACTTGATAAGAGCGTCTGCTTTGATTTCGGTTGTGCGCGGTATCACTCGTTCTCGTTTGTCTTTCTGTTACTCTGTCAGCACGTGTTCAATTGTTGTAGGTATTTTACAGTGGTCGCAGATCTGGGAGCGCTCTCCCATGCTAACAGGAGTATAAAAATTATATCAAGTAAATCATTTTAATGCTTTTACCAATGGTGGCAATGGTTTAATTTTTTATTCTTTTCCCTGAGAAGAAAGTGAGCTCCATAAAGACCTGGTTTGATTAGTCGTGTACAAAGGAGCTCCAGTTGCTCTACACAGAGCCCCCTGGTGAACGCTCAACACTTTTTAGATGAATTACACTCAGGTTGTGAGCCGAACCTTCTCTTTTGATTTAACATCAGTGCCTGACATCAGTCTACTGACTTAATGGGCATAAATTCTCAGACACACTCAAAAGAAGGAGAGAGAGATTAAACATAATGCACACGGTTTTGTAACGGCATGTCTGACAAGTTCATGTTCAGGTGTCCCAATACTTTTGCCCATGTAGTGTAGAAAAAATAAACACTTTTGTTATTATAAATCTTACTATAAAAAGTTAAATGCTGCTTATATTAAAATTCACTTTTAAAAACACCTGTAATGAATATATAGCTTTTTCACATCACTTTCCCTGGTGAGAGCTTGTGATGGCAGTGGGCTGAGCAGATCAGCCCAGACTTCACCATTCCTGCCAATTCTAGCCCCTAATCCATATTCTAAACCACTCACACTAAAAAGAGCAGTGGCTCTTCCCATCATGACCTTAGAGCAGTAGTCCCCAACCTTTTTCACACCATGGAACGGTTTCATATAAGATATAATTTAAAATAAAATTATACCTCGAGCATAATAAAAAACACAAAGTTCATAACGATACTACTCACCAATAATGGAAAATCAGTGTGAACCCTGAGAGATTTGGGTTCTTCTGCTCACTTTAGCTGCTTGTGGGTTTAATTTTTTGGTATCAAGTGACTGAAATAGGTGTTAAACATGTCAAGAGGAACAGATGGGTGTTATTAAAAGATAATCCGTTGATTAAAAAATTTAACATCTTTCAGAGGGTGATTATCTATTAATCAGAAAAAAAATTATTTATTCTTTCTGCAGCCGGTAATAAATGACCCATGGACCGGTACCATTTTGTGCCCTGTGGTTGGGGACCACTGCCTCAGAACATCAAAGACACAGTGAAGGCTGGAGTGGCGTCTGGTTTGGGATGCCAAACGTTCTAATTTTTAAACCTAGGGGACAGCGTTGTTCTCTTGGCTTTATTTAAAGCCTGAAGTAGCTGAGACTCCATCACACCTACAGCTTTGGTTCACTTTTAGCAAACAGTGTGGAGGGAGAACCTAGATTAATAAGCTTGAGAGCATCTTCAGTAGTGATGTAGCACTTACAGTGGGGGTAAAGCTGAAGCTTTAGTTTGTAATCCATTCAGCTTTTGTAAAAGAAATCAGATTTTTTTATACTGCACAAAATTCCCGTCTATACCGACGTCACAAAAGAAAGCTCCAGCCTTCAGACATGGTCATGATGGTTTAACTCACTTCTGAATGTGTTTTCAACAGGGGTTTTCAACCTGTGGGGCGTGCCCATCGAGTACCTGTAGTTCAAGTAGGGGCGTGGTTGCAGGTTCGCGGTCGGCACATGGAGAGGGGCTCATGTCCAAAAAGGTTGAAAACTCCCGAATTAGTGGATCCCTCTCGGTACTTGAGAGATCCGACTGAGGATTGTTGGCATCATCTTTATTTGTTATGTTGCATGAAAGAAAAATGATAGACAGTTAGTTATTATGAGAACTATGAACTCTTAATGATACACTACATAAGAAAATTACACTTCTACTAAAAATAAGTCAAATTTGGTGAAATGAGAGCAAAACTATCCAGCACAACACCACCTTTTATATAGCATTAATGATTAAATTATTAAGCTGTAAATTATCAAATTAATTCATGAATTATAGACTTAATTTATGTTTGCTGCTTAATTTACTCTTACCAGAATTCTTCTTTTGCTTCTTCTTCTTCCAGATCAGAAGTCCAGCAACCAGAGCAACCAGAGCAAGAACAGCCACGACTGCACCAACGATGATACCAAGAGGAACTCCACCTACATCTACAGAACATGAACCAGAACAGAAGCTCTATTAGAAGCTCTAATCACACTTTCACAATAGAAATGTGGAGATTCTACAGGAACGTGGTTCTCCTACCTGGAGCTTTAAGCACTAAGTCCTTCTCCAGGCTGCTGTGCTGAACCACACAGGTGTAGTTGTGTCCCTTCAGCTCCTCAGGTGAGACTCTCAGAACGGCTCTCTTCTGGAAGGTTCCATCATTGTTGGGTAACGTGTCATTGGGACTCACATCCATTTTCTCCCCATCCTTCTCCCAGGTCATATTTATTTCTTTGGGGAAGTAACCTGTAGCGTGGCACACCAGCTCTGAAGAATTGGAGTGCTTGTAGAACACAGACGCTTCAGGACGAACTGCAGAGACACAAAGAATAAAATTTTCATTAAGTGGATTTTGTCACTGCAGTAATGAACCAGGTATAAATAATAAAATGAATGGTTGGATAATCGTGATGACGATGATGTCGGGATGTATCTGATACACACTCATACAAGAATGACACCCATTACCCACAGTCCCTTCTGGTAAAGATAAGAAAAGGGATGCATCAGTGAGGAGTGGATGGATGATGATGACGATGATGAAGTGAGGAAGTGAGCAGCAGGTTTTCAGTGATGAATGTAGTTACAGTAACAGAGAAGATCAAACACATTACCTTTCCTCTCCAGAGTCTCTCTGCCGTACAAGACGTACTTCCTCAACCAGGTGATACACTCATTCTCCAGGTAGTTCTTCCTCTTCATATTATAGTTCTCAGCTTCCCACGCATGTTTGGTAATTACAGCTTTAGCGTTTGCTGCAGTCCAGGTTTTATTTCTCAAATCCAGACTAATAAAATCTTCTCCATCATAACCGTACTGATCAAATCCTCTAGTGGTGCCGTTATCATCACAGCCGTACATCCTCTGCAGTGTGTGATTCTCTGTACACACACACACACACACACACACACACACACACACACACAAAATGAGGTAATTTCAATTGTAATACTACAACATATTTTAATATTAAATATAATATGATTTTTTTTATATATATACCTACATAATAATTACACAATTATTTACTAGGTTTTGTAGATTTAAATTTTTTTCAAAATTTGTGCCACTTTTTTTTTGTGCAGAATGAATTAAATAATGAAACTGTAGAGATAATAGTCTCTGTGTGCCACAACAGAAACGTGTTCAAATGTTCTTTACTAAGTCATGAGTCCAAGTGCCGACTATGCATCCTGTGACCAGAAGAGCGGACTGATGCTGCACTCGGGGTGAAACTGAAATCAGTCAGATGAAACTTGTTCTATCTTGGGCATTTAAAGATCATGTAAGTGGTTGAGGGCAGTTAGCACCTCCATAAAGCACAGTGATCTGTGATCGATGAATATGGACCTGAAAAGCTGAGAAAGGTACTGAAACTAAGTGAGACATTTTGGTTTAATCAACAGGTTGGTTTGTGATCAGGGCCGGCGCTAGGGGGGGGCTGAGGGGGGCATTGCCCCCCCAAATTGTGTCTTTGCCCCCATAAGCACAATGCAAGCAACGGCTATTTTTAAAATGATCTCTGAACCAATCACAAAAATGAATTTTGTTTTAGTGTGAAGATATTTCCTTGCTTATTCCTGATTGGCTCTTTGAGTCATATAAAAATCGGCAGACTGCCCCAAACAGTTCAGTTCGGCAGTATATGTTCTGTTAGTGTGAGCGAGAGGCAGGTATACTGGTAAACACTTTTTTTTTACAGAATTAGTATTCTTTTGTTTTCTTTATATTTTAATTTCCCAATAATATAAATATTCTCACTCATTCCTATTTCCACGTTTGAATATTCTCAGTCTGTGTGTAGGTACATTTGTCAGCTTTGACTTAAATTTGTATTAAAGCCTTTCAAGAAATAGAGTTGTTCTATTAGTAATGGCAATTTAATTAAGGGGGCGTATTAAAATGAAATACAATTAGATCATCTTTTTTCTCCATTTACATAATCAACATGTATTTTTTAATCATTGGGTTTTAAGTTTAAGTTCGAAAACATGCATTTTTATTTCTTTACCTCATACATCACTTTAAGCCAGTATCAATAGCTTGGCTGTCATCATTCATGCACAAATCAAGCCTTGAATATATTTCTGGCTTCAAAAACATGACTATCAACATGCCCCCTCATTAGGTTTTACTGCCCGCCCAAGCAAAGCAGTCCAGAACCGGGGCTGTTTGTGATCCACAACAGTACTGATGGCTTATAAAATCTGTTCCCCTCTAATCTAAAATATTTTGAAAATGCTGTTGCTCATTTTTATTTGAAATATGTTTTGTTTGATAACATTTAAATCTCTGAGTGTTTTCATTCTCACCTTCTGTGTGATTAAAACTCTTCATTATTGTAGTCAGAAGTACGTTGAAGTTCTCCTCTTCACCCTGCATACGCTGTGTCTCTCTCTTCCAGTAATGTGGATCATCAGCATCAATCTTCTTCATCCACTCCGTCTTTGGGCTCAGTGTCCTGATGTTACTGTCATAGTAAACAATCTGCTCTCCATCCACCATACCAACAACAGTAAATTCTGAGAAATTTACTCCTCTGACTGCAGTGTAGAGGTACTTTAGAGAGTGTGTCTCTGTGAATAGAAATCAGCAATAATAATTTCAACGTGAATGCTTTAATAAAAACAGAAAGTATTAGCTTGACAACCTGATCGTTCATGGATGCAGCAAGAAATAATAAGCTGCTTTTTTAGCTAAACCATGATACAGCAAGGAAGCATATTTAAATAAATAAAAAAAGCTCTCTTTTAAAACAGGCGTCAAAGTTATACAATTTTCCTAAAATGTACAGTCTTTCATAAATGTAGTTGGAAGGAGCATCCGAAGATCAATCCCAGCATTCACAGACGGCACGAAATCAGAAACCAGAAACTACAAACATGGCGGACGAACGCGGTGCAACCAAAGAAGTTATTTTGACAGGTACATAAATAATCATTGATATTTAATTTGTACAAACGTGTCATTTGTAAATTCGGGCTTGTCAGTCACACTACTACTATTTTCGGTAAACGGAAGAAGATATTTGACATGCTAGCGCCCGCACCGCAGCCCGTCGGTTTGAATGGCAGGATGCTAAATGTGTTAGCTTAGTCAACTATCTCTGTCCAAGCAGTGCGTTTAAATAAGCTGTCTTATAACTTCGATGTGTTATTAGAATCCTCAACAGCTCACTAGGTTTTCGACCAGAGCCCCGAAACGCTTGAATCAGTGTTCAACACCAGAACGTACTGTAACGGAAATACCTGGTTATAACATTAATGTTGTTGTAAATAAATATTACTAATCAAGCTCACCTGTCGATGTCACACATATAAATGGCAGGAGGAATGCCCCAAAACAACTTCGAAAATCCATTTTTAAAAACGTCTTTAGTGAATTGTTTAGCTTGACGCTCATGCCACTCAGGTGCTTGCCATACCTGCGTTTCTCTGTGTTTAGCGTTTGGCAGACCAGCATTAGCGCCACCACCTGAATTGGAGTGCAGAACTGGGATTTTGCAGGAGAGAAACAAGAAAAACTGATTCTAGATTATTTCTGTTAAAACCCGTTTCTATTGAAAACACCTCACAGCAAGAAGGTCCTTGATTGATCTCCAGGTTGGGCAGTCCTTTATGTGTGGAATTTGCATGTTCTCCCTGTGTCCGCATGGGTTTACTCCGGGTGCTCCGGTTTCCTCCCACAGTCCAAAGATGTGCAAATGAGGTCAACTGGAGGTACAAAATTGTCCATGACTGTGTTTGATATAACCTTGTGACCTGATGATCTTGTGTAATGAGTAACTACCATTCCTGTCATTTACATTTACATTTTCTGCATTTAGCAGAATAGAATAGAATAGAATAGAATAGAATAGAATGCCTTTATCGCCATTGCACAGTGCACAACGATATTTTTTGAGCATCTCCTTGACGGTACATGTGTGTACACACAGACATATATATACACATCTATATACAAATAAACATATACACATCTAGATACAAAAATAAACGTATGGTTTTAAGAACTTAAGAGAAAAAAAAGAAGAAGAAGGTTATTGCACAGTCCCTGTAAATAAATTGCACATTATTTCCTAGGATGTAAAGTTTGATAGTTTAATGTTTTTATGGCAGAGGGGTAAAGGTGCTAGAACAGAGAAGAGCCTTGATGCTGATGCTTGTCTTCCTTTAGTCCTGGGTGGAGGCTCAAGTCGAGAGAAACTAGAGGCTCGGAGGTTGCGTGGTACAGAGCGGGGTTTGATTAGACCGCAAAGGTAGCTTGGGGCTGGTCCATTTTTGGCTTTGTAGGCGAGCATCAGTGTTTTAAACTGAATGCGTGCAGCTACAGGAAGCCAGTGAAGAGAACGTAGCAGTGGGGTGATGTGGCAGTGTTTGGGCTGGTTAAAAACTAGACAGGCAGCTGCATTTTGAATGAGCTGTAAGGGTTTAATCATGGACATGGGAGCTCCTGCCAGAAGGGAGTTGCAGTAGTCCAACCGTGAGATTACAAGTGATTGGACCAGAATCTGGGTAGCTTCCCTGGAGAGAAATGGACGAATCTTCCTGATGTTGTACAGGAGGAACCGGCATGATCTTGTCATGTTGGCTATATGAGGAGAGAAGGTCAGCTGGTTATCCAGGACAACACCAAGACTTCTTACCTTATCAGATGGTCATGAATGTAACCAAAGTGTAAAACCCCTCAACAAATGTCATATTATATATATATACAGTGTATCACAAAAGTGAGTACACCCCTCACATTTCTGCAAATATTTCATTATATCTTTTCATGGGACAACACTATAGACATGAAACTTGGATATAAGTTAGAGTAGTCAGTGTACAGCTTGTATAGCAGTGTAGATTTACTGTCTTCTGAAAATAACTCAACACACAGCCATTAATGTCTAAATAGCTGCAACATAAGTGAGTACACCCCACAGTGAACATGTCCAAATTGTGCCCAAATGTGTCGTTGTCCCTCCCTGGTGTCATGTGTCAAGGTCCCAGGTGTAAATGGGGAGCAGGGCTGTTAAATTTGGTGTTTTGGGTACAATTCTCTCATACTGGCCACTGGATATTCAACATGGCACCTCATGGCAAAGAACTCTCTGAGGATGTGAGAAATAGAATTGTTGCTCTCCACAAAGATGGCCTGGGCTATAAGAAGATTGCTAACACCCTGAAACTGAGCTACAGCATGGTGGCCAAGGTCATACAGCGGTTTTCCAGGACAGGTTCCACTCGGAACAGGCTTCGCCAGGGTCGACCAAAGAAGTTGAGTCCACGTGTTCGGCGTCATATCCAGAGGTTGGCTTTAAAAAATAGACACATGAGTGCTGCCAGCATTGCTGCAGAGGTTGAAGACGTGGGAGGTCAGCCTGTCAGTGCTCAGACCATACGCCGCACACTGCATTGACTCGGTCTGCATGGTCGTCATCCCAGAAGGAAGCTGACACACAAGAAAGCCCGCAAACAGTTTGCTGAAGACAAGCAGTCCAAGAACATGGATTACTGGAATGCCCTGTGGTCTGATGAGACCAAGATAAACTTGTTTGGCTCAGATGGTGTCCAGCATGTGTGGCGGCGCCCTGGTGAGAAGTACCAAGACAACTGTATCTTGCCTACAGTCAAGCATGGTGGTGGTAGCATCATGGTCTTGGGCTGCATGAGTGTTGCTGGCACTGGGGAGCTGCGGTTCATTGAGGGAAACATGAATTCCAACATGTACTGTGACATTCTGAAACAGAGCATGATCCCCTCCCTTCGAAAACAGGATAACGACCCCAAACACAACCTCCAAGATGACAACTGCCTTGCTGAGGAAGCTGAAGGTAAAGGTGATGGACTAAACCCAATTGAGCACCTGTGGCACATCCTCAAGTGGAAGGTGGAGGAGTTCAAGGTGTCTAACATCCACCAGCTCCGTGATGTCATCATGGAGGAGTGGAAGAGGATTCCAGTAGCAACCTGTGCAGCTCTGGTGAATTCCATGCCCAGGAGGGTTAAGGCAGTGCTGGATAATAATGGTGGTCACACAAAATATTGACACTTTGGGCACAATTTGGACATGTTCACTGTGGGGTGTACTCACTTATGTTGCAGCTATTTAGACATTAATGGCTGTGTGTTGAGTTATTTTCAGAAGACAGTAAATCTACACTGCTATACAAGTTGTACACTGACTACTCTAAGTTATATCCAAGTTTTATTTCTATAGTGTTGTCCCATGAAAAGATATAATAAAATATTTGCAGAAATGTGAGGGGTGTACTCACTTTTGTGATACACTGTATATATATATATATATATATATATATATATATATATATATATATATATATATATACAGTGTATCACAAAAGTGAGTACACCCCTCACATTTCTGCAGATATTTAAGTATATCTTTTCATGGGACAACACTGACAAAATGACACTTTGACACAATGAAAAGTAGTCTGTGTGCAGCTTATATAACAGTGTAAATTTATTCTTCCCTCAAAATAACTCAATATACAGCCATTAATGTCTAAACAGCCGGCAACAAAAGTGAGTACACCCCTAAGAGACTACACCCCTAAATGTCCAAATTGAGCACTGCTTGTCATTTTCCCTCCAAAATGTCATGTGATTTGTTAGTGTTACTAGGTCTCAGGTGTGCATAGGGAGCAGGTGTGTTCAATTTAGTAGTACAGCGCTCACACTCTCTCATACTGGTCACTGAAAGTTCCAACATGGCACCTCATGGCAAAGAACTCTCTGAGGATCTTAAAAGATGAATTGTTGTGCTACATGAAGATGGCCAAGGCTACAAGAAGATTGCCAACACCCTGAAACTGAGCTGCAGCACAGTGGCCAAGATCATCCAGCGTTTTAAAAGAGCAGGGTCCACTCAAAACAGACCTCGCGTTGGTTGTCCAAAGAAGCTGAGTGCACGTGCTCAGCATCACATCCAACTGCTGTCTTTGAAAGATAGGCGCAGGAGTGCTGTCAGCATTGCTGCAGAGATTGAAAAGGTGGGGGGTCAGCCTGTCAGTGCTCAGACCATACGCCGCACACTACATCAAATTGGTCTGCATGGCTATCACCCCAGAAGGAAGCCTCTTCTGAAGTCTCTACACAAAAAAGCCCGCAAACAGTTTGCTGAAGACATGTCAACAAAGGACATGGATTACTGGAACCATGTCCTATGGTCTGATGAGACCAAGATTAATTTATTTGGTTCAGATGGTCTCAAGCATGTGTGGCGGCAATCAGGTGAGGAGTACAAAGATAAGTGTGTCATGCCTACAGTCAAGCATGGTGGTGGGAATGCCATGGTCTGGGGCTGCATGAGTGCAGCAGGTGTTGGGGAGTTACATTTCATTGAGGGACACATGAACTCCGATATGTACTGTGAAATACTGAAGCAGAGCATGATCCCCTCCCTCCGGAAACTGGGTCGCAGGGCAGTGTTCCAGCATGATAATGACCCCAAACACACCTCTAAGACGACCACTGCTTTATTGAAGAGGCTGAGGGTAAAGGTGATGGACTGGCCAAGCATGTCTCCAGACCTAAACCCAATAGAACATCTTTGGGGCATCCTCAAGCGGAAGGTGGAGGAGCGCAAAGTCTCGAATATCCGCCAGCTCCGTGATGTCGTCATGGAGGAGTGGAAAAGCATTCCAGTGGCAACCTGTGAAGCTCTGGTAAACTCCATGCCCAGGAGAGTTAAGGCAGTTCTGGGAAATAATGGTGGCCACACAAAATATTGACACTTCAGGAACTTTCACTAAGGGGTGTACTCACTTTTGTTGCCGGTGGTTTAGACATTAATGGCTGTATATTGAGTTATTTTGAGGGAAGAATAAATTTACACTGTTATATAAGCTGCACACAGACTACTTTTCATTGTGTCAAAGTGTCATTTTGTCAGTGTTGTCCCATGAAAAGATATACTTAAATATCTGCAGAAATGTGAGGGGTGTACTCACTTTTGTGATACACTGTATATATATATATATAAGAATGAATTAAAAGGTACTTACTCGTACAGGTTCACAGGCTGGGCTCAGCAAAATATCTACAATAGACTTCAAGTCCAAATTCCTGGCTCTGGTATTTTTAATGCACAATTTTAGTTATTTAATTTTAATTAACGAAAATAATATAATATAATAATAACGACCTGGCGATGTAATGACCCAGCCAATGGATGGGAGGGCAGTGCGGTGAGTGGTTGAGTTCATGTCCTGGAGGGCCCTCCCCCTGCCACGGGCCCCAGAAGGAATGCAGAAGGAACAGTAATAATTGTGACCACACTGTTTAAGGAATTAATAAAATATCTATGCAGTTGCAAAGGATTTATGAACTTTTTGTCAGTATGATGTACTGTACAGTTAAATATAATAAAACTAAAGTAAACAAACCCAGGAACAGTAATAATAGACCGAAAATTTATTCTGATGTATTTAAAGAGATCTTTTAATGAATTAAAAGCTGTCCACGGTCAAGCAAGTTTTACAAAGTTGTAGGCTAAACTGCTGCTTAAAGATGTTTACATTACATTATAGAGCTTATTCATTAAAGTAGCTGTATGTACATTTTTGGCCCAGCATGTTTTCAGAAATCCCACAACAAGTAAAGTTGCAGGAATGATTCACAATTAATGATCAATAAACTATCTATCTGGTGGAGTATCAGCACAACACCCTTTCTAATATCTCATAATAATGATCATAATAATACACCTCAGAAAGACTTCTAATTATTCATTATAAACTTGCTGCTGTTTAATAATCATGTTTTATGTCTAAATATCTCACTCTAACATCGTTAAGATACTTTCTGATACAAAACAGAGGAATAAACATCTTGGGGATCCACCATGTTCTTATTGTACAAGTGCAGAGCAGCATAAATCATTAAGTCACGATTTTCATCCTGTAATAAATAAATACAGAATAAATAAATACATCTGAAATAAGGAATATAAACTTAAATAAAGCAGAAGTTTCAGTTTATGATATTTACTAAGTATAGATCACAATATTATTCCCTAGTCAAATTAGTATTGTTGTCAGATTTCAGTCTTCAGCGTGTGTTAAATCAAGTATAAAATGGATTATTTTATTGGTGGAAAATGAAGCCAGATTGAATTTTACCCTTCTGAGTTCCAACACTAAATAAAAGAGTGAACATGTAAGATCGTCGTCTTATAGAACAATTGTGATTAAACTGTAGTGAACCACAAGACTCAATTTTTTTAAATGGTATGTTTGTTCTTGAGAATAAATCTGATGATAAAAAATTCAGATGTTCAGATGAAAATTTCAAAAAAGAAAATCATTAAACTGTATAATATATAATTATGAGAAATAAATGTTCTAACAAGTGTATGTAAACTTGTTAGAACTTGCCGTATTTTGTTGTTTCATATTTACTTCAGCATTCCTCTTCCTTTTATTTAAGAAATTTACAGTTTAAAGCTTTTTCAAAAATGTATTTATTTATGTTATAATAACATCAGTGTAAACAGCTATACAGTAATCTTAATAATAATTATACCTACTGTGTTATTTTGTGATACTGTGTTGAGACCTGAAACCACAATTGAACTGTAAATGCATTTTATTGTTGTTATTATTATATTTTAGAATGGCATCATCATTATTATTTTGTTGTTATTACTATTATATTTATTACCTGTGTGAGTTTTTCTTTTCAGTATTAAGATTATGAGAGGAATCAGAATCACTGCACCAAAAACCCCAACCAGCAGGAACAAATTAACAGCTGATATAAAACCTGTAAAATACCCGTTTGATAAAAGAGCAGCTTTGAAATTGAATCTAAAAATCTATAATTAATGTAAAATGTTTAAAGAGAAATAAGTTACACAAACCTTCTGATCTGTGAGAGGGTTCACAAAGAGTTTCATTTCTCTCTGAATGATAAAGGATTATTGTTACTACATGAATTATCTACAGCAGTGTTCAATAAATATTCTAATGTGTAGAACTTTACCTTCTGCTCTGTCTGAGGGTTCAGAAACACTTTCATTTCTCTCTGAAAAAAGGTTGTTTTACTACATAAATCATCTACAGTAATATAATAACTTTTTATTATAGAATTTTTACCTTTCACATGTAAATAGGTGGAGTTGCTGAAGGTCATTTCCTGTTCATCTATTCCTCTGTATCCACAGTAATAATGAGCTGAATCTGAAAGATCTACTGCAGTTATTGTGAGAGACGTATTTCTGTTCTCTACACTCATCACCATTCCATTATTTTCATTAGGATTGTAACATTCTGCTGATGAACCAGATGATGTAAAATACTTGCACTTAAGAAAACGTGGTGCTGAAGAACTGGTGTGTTTATACCAGTAGATGTAACCTGAACTTCTCAGCTCATGATGGCACCACATGGTGATGTTCTCTCCAGGTTCTGCTTCTAAACAGTTCAGCATCTCCAACAACAAACCTGCAACACACACAAGGTTTTTCTTTACTTTTTAACATTCAGTCATTTGTACTAATGGTTTGATTCTGGTCAGGGTCAGAGTGAATCCAGCACCAGAAACACTGGGTTCAAGACAAGAATACACATTTTTGGGAAGTAAAAGAAAACCAAATTGTGAACAAGGAGAGAACATGCCAAAATACTACACAAACATTGACCGAAGGTAAGGAACTAAAGGCCAGTCCCCAAAACCCACATGATGCTGTACTATTATCAACCAGCTATATCACTGTTCAAAATATTTTGAGTAATAAGTAGTTTGATGTTTTAGCCAGACAGAATACATTTCTCTTTCATTTTTCTACAAAGTGACTTAAATAAATAAATAAATAAATAAATAAATAAATAAATAAATAAATAAAATAATTCCACTCACCCATCGTACAGAGAAAGAAAATCCTCATCACAAGCTGAACCATCACTGCTGTGAATCAGAACAGAGACAGAGAGGAAATGTTCATCTGCTGAATGATATGAGGGTTTATCTGGCTGTAAAGGGTGTGGTGTTATGAGGGCGTCCATATACATTTGATCTAGAGTACAAAAAGCGACAGTGACCAAAATTCGATCTCCACCTCACAAATAAAATGGTAGTCTTCTATTACTCACCTTTTAAAAAAAAAAAAAACTACATATTTTAGAACATCTTGTTTTTGCAAATCTACGTGAGGTGTGAAAATGTTTCTGTGGTTTTAGAGCAGCAGAGGTGCAAAATCTGCTGGTGGTCAGGTCTTAATGAGACATTAAGATGTGTGTCAGTGGTTTTCACTACAGACTGGTACTGTGTCTGTGTGGGTTTTAAGGCCTCAGCAGGCCTATCTAATGTCAGTCTGTGGTTGGAAAATATCCCTGCATGTCTTTCTCTGAAATGGACAGAAGCTTCTGTATGTTTTGGAACAAAGGCTGTGGTTTGTGGTGTGGCTGGTCTTCATAGACAAACGAGCAACTAGTTACTAGTTTTGTTAACAGCTATTAGTTTTATAGTGTAAACTTTATGAAATACACATGACTACACAGTTATTACTATTTAGTTTTTTCATTATAACTGCAAATATTTGTTTGGGTCATGACATTATGAAAGCAGAATTAGTTTGATTTTTTTTTTGTAATATTAATAATTAGTACAAGTACAACTGCTGGATGTCACACATTTACTCTCTCATACCTTTGGCTTTTTTATTAAGTCATTAATGTAATAAAATGCTGGTCAGGGCTGCAGTGGAATTAGCACCACCAGAACTTGGTGCATCTAGAAATACATACTGGACAGGGAATCAATGCATTACACACTTATAGGCCTACATTCACTCAATCACTGACACAAAGAAACAATCTGTTCATTTTTAAGAAGATAAGAAGAAAGATATCCTTTATTTGTCATATATACATATACAGATGTACAGTACAATGAAATTCTTTCTTCGCATATCCCAGCTGGTGTTGGAAGCTGGGGTCAGAGCGCAGGGTCAGCCAACTTACGGCGCCCCTGGAGCAGACAGGGTTAAGGGCCTTGCTCAAGGACCCAACAGTGGCTACATAGCAGAGCCAGGATTTGAATCGCCAATCTTCCGGTTGATAGCCCAAAGCTCTACCCACTAGGCTACCACAGGCCGCTATATTATATTGAATGTTTTATTCTGGTCAGGGTTGCAGTGGGTCCAGCAGCACAAAGACAAGCCACATTCTGATTTTTTGGGCTTTGTGGCCAGACTACCTAAGAAACTTTCTGTTAATAATAATATAAAATAATTTAAATAAAAAACATGTTCGTTTTCTATTATATTTAAAAACAGCAAATCGTTTGAAAATGCTTAAATTCTCTTTAACAAGGTGAATAAGGGAAGTAAAAGTGAATAAAATTTACCATCAGGCTAAATGTAGGACTTACACAGAATCAGAACAAAAGAGAAGTTACACACAAAATACTTTTTTTTTTTTTAAACAAAATATGTTTATTTAGAGAAGAGAAAATAATAAATCGCACTGGAAGTTGCACTAAAGAAAGATTCTAAAAGAAGAACCAATCTGCAAACAAAAGAATCAGACGAATCAAAAGACACGTATCAGCGGGGTGAGTCGACTCGGTTCAGAAGTCAAATAAAACAAATCGCTAGCCTAAGAGAATGCTAGGTAGAACTGCGACCAGGATCAGAATGTTGGATACTCTGTTCCCAAACACCAACCAATACTTCCTCCACAAACCTAACCAATAAAATGGGAAAATGGTTAGAGTCGGTTCTCTAAACCGAGTCACTCTCTTCGGGGGAACCCACATGCCCCGGCGGAACGCAGATGGCAGGATACGCGATGGACTCGTGGGCGAAGTGGAGAGTCGTGTGCCTGGCACCTCTTTCGTTAGAGGACATAGAAGATGTTTACCTATTCGGAACTTTGTGATTGTGGGGTTTTTGCTGATTGGATTAGGCTTTACTCTGCTGTATCGGGAAATTAAAAGAGTTGGGTCAGTTGTCAAGGGTCCCCAGAAACTGCCCAATTTGATTGATATGATGGGCAAAGCCGTCGGAACTCAGACTGTGACTATGAATCGCAATATGGAATTTATCTTGGAGAAACTAGCGGCTTTGCAAAGGGATTTGAATCAGAGACCGAATCAATCGCAGAGCATGTGTTAAGGAAATTTTTAACCGTGTTCGGATTACAAAAACAGGTCATTTCTGCTCTTTGGCTTTCCCTGCTATCAGCATGGCCTCACTGATAAGGAAATTCCTCCAGAAGATCTGCGCTAAGTGTCATCTCACCCTCCCTCCCCTGTTCTATGTATGTTGACTGTTTTCATTCTGGGCAACAACTGCTGTGTCGCCATCTTATCGCGAACTTTGTACAGAGTTTTTGCAGGAATGAAAGAACTGACATTTTCCCAACCCATCACCCGACACCTTCCAAACTTCTTAGCTTAATCCCACCAATACGGCAGGACGGGTCTGCAGCGCGCGCCGGCATACTAGCTGCAAATCGCTGGGGCTGCTTGTCGTAGTTTGGTTACTTTCCTATCCCTACATCCCTAACCCGTGGCTCGTTGTGTGACTATGTTATGTTCTTATGTTTACATGTGCTTGTGTGCTGTAAGGAGCTTTTTTTCGTGTTACCATAGTGTGCTCCTTAGGGAGCACAATGTGGTTGCTGGTTTTTTTTTTATCTCCTACTCTCCCAATGTGTTACCATTTCTTGTTTAACGATGTGAATTTCCCCATTGTGGGACTAATAAAGGATTATCTAATGTCGGTAGAGATTTACTCCTTACAGCTTTAATAAAGAAAATATATTCACATACATTGGCGATAAACCGCAACACCTGCCAATTACCTTACCGTATAAGGAACCGACTCACTGGGCTTCACTTAAATAACTCCTGAATCAGCTGTGGTGTGTTGACGCTGATGAGCGCTGCGGCTCTTGCGGTTTGTAGTTCTACTAGAACTACAGTATTAGTATTAGTGATCATGCGCCCCCTCTACTGGTGTAAAACTGTATCACAGGACGATTCGTTATAATCTTTAAGGTTTTTATCTAAAATATAATTTAACAGTATTAACCACTTACTCCTGGTCAGTTTAACTATGTTGATTATCCAACATAAAAGTTCTATTCTATTTTATTTATTACTAATTTATGAAAAACCTATACACTATATAAAAGTAACGGCAGCAACAATGTCATATTTGATTAAAGCTCTATTAAAGCTTGTAGTAAATTATCTTTTAAAATGACATTAGATTAAACTGGCAGTTTGTTACTTTTTCTAAATGTAATTCATGTAAACACATTAAATATAAAGTGAAATTTTACCAGTACAGAAGTACAGAGAAAGAACCACACCACATTAAACATCATAAAAAATCTGAAGTTACTTTGGTATATTCTCCTTTACATTCCAGGTAGAAAACAGATGTAAAGCAGGTTTTAAAAGGAAAACAATAATGACAACCTACATACTGAGGTAAAATAGAATTTATTTTCCATTTACTTCCCAGTACAGATCAGAAAACAAATCAGACATACAAGATAAAAGTAATAAATACAAATTATAAGCAGAAATAAAGCAACTTGCATAACAGAACAGCAACCTAGAAGAAAGATCCAAATACCAACGTAATGTGATCGAACCTGACTTGCCTGCAGATCTTATCATTATATCGCAATCGATATAACATATAAATAGTGCTTTTAGGAGTTATGTTGTAATCCTTTTAAAGTATAGTAAGTTGTAAAGCTTTTAAAATATTCATCATATTGCTCTAAAACAAGTTGTATTTTATCAAGTGTAACCCACATTACATACTACAACTCTTAACTCTTATACTGTCACCCTTTATTGCATAATAAAAACAGATTTTTATTTAATAACTTCAATAACTTTTAAACAAGTGGTCAGCAAGTCCAGTCATAAAATTTACTCACTACTAAATATTCCACAGTCGACCGTCAGTGCTATTATAACAAAGTGGAAGCGATTGGGAATGACAGCAACTCAGCCACATAAAATGACAGGGATGCTGAGGCACATAGTGCACAGAACTCGCCAACTTCAATCAATCAATCGCTACAGACCTCCAATCTTCATGTGGCCTTAGCTGAAGAACAGTGTGTAGAGCTTCATGTATCGGGTTTCCATGACCGAGCAGCTGCATCCAAGCCTTACATCACCAAGCGCAATGCAAAGCGTCGGATGCAGTGGTGTAAAGCACACCGCCACTGGACTCTAGAGCAGTGGAGACGTGTTCTCTGGAGTGACGAATCACGCTTCTCCGTCTGGCGATCCGATGGACGAGTCTGGGTTTGGCGGTTGTCAGGGGAACGGTACCTGTCTGACTGTATTGTGCCGAGTGTAAAGTGTGGTGGAGGGGGGATCATGGTGTGGGGGTGTTTTTCAGGAGTTGGGCTCGACCCCTTAGTTCCAGTGAAAGGAACTCTTAATGCTTCAGCACACCAAGAGATTTTGGACAATTTCATGCTCCCAACTTTGTAGGAACAGTTTGGGGATGGCCCCTTCCTGTTCCAACATGACTGAGCACCAGTGCACAAAGCACAAGCTCCATAAAGACGTGGATGAGCCAGTTTGGTGTGGAAGAACTTGACTGGCCTGCACCACCAACCCGATGGAACATTTCTGGGATGAATTAGAGCGGAGACTGTGAGCCAGGCCTTCTCGTCCAACATCAGTGTCTATCCTCACAAATGTGCTTCTGGAAGAATGGTAAAAAATTTCCATAAACACACTCCTAAACCTTGTGAAAAGCTTTCCCAGAAGAGTTGGAGCTGTTATAGCTGCAAAGGGTGGCGACATCATATTAAACTCTATGGATTAAGAATGGGAGTCACTAAAGTTTATATGTGTGTGGCAGACGAGCAAAATACTTTTGGCAATATAGTGTATATAACACCTAGAAAGTTCTACTTATCTATCATACATGTACACAGATAGGAAGTCAGAAAGCTTTGATGCACTTGTTGATGTAAGACTACATTATGGTAAAAAAACAAACACTATATGCACATTTTTCTCTGAAATGGACATGCGCTGCTTCGAGCAGATGCATGTCCAAGAGCAAGTCCTGTGATTTGAGGTTTAGCTGGTCTGTGCATGCCTATCAAAGTGTCCAAGACTGCATGAGGAAACATTCTCACACCACTTTCATTCTCTTTAATTAGCAAGAAAATAAAAGTCATTTTATGTATGACAGCATATTATACACGTTAATATTCAGTCGCAAACTTTCTCATCAAGAAAACGTCAGTCATGGTATGGGGGTGTGTGAGTACCAATCGCACGAGTAATTGCAAAGGTTCTTTATGTGTTACAACAACAGAGAGTGCTGACTTGGGTGCAAGACTGACCTGACTGCAGTACCTCAGTATCTCCTATTGTGAAGTGTGTAGTGCTTTATGAAGCATTATAAATTCAACGCTGTAAACATGTTCAACCAGAAGCTTTTAATTTTATTATTTTATGAAATGTAGGTGCTTATACAAACAATCCATAGCTTAGCCAAGCTGGCAGTGCGTTTACATCCAAAGCATTAAACAAAAGAATCTTATTAAGAACGGAGATGCATTTTTCTCTAAGTAAACATTTCCACACTGTAGTGAAATCAAACCTAATGACACCATGTAAAAAGAAAACCAACTATCGTTTTTAACATTTATGGTCGTTTGAAAGCGGCAAGAGACTCGGCTGGTCGAACGAACAGTAAAAGTTAATTCCAAGTAATTGTAACTGTAGGTCACAGATGTACTTTAATACAGTAAGTACAGTATGGTTTTAGGAGTTGAATATTTTCCTCTATTTTGAGCTGCCTAGTCAAAAGTCACATATCGTCCGAAGAAAAAAACATATCTCCAACTTTTCAGGAAAAGAAAATTTTTTTTCCCCCCCGACAGTAACGGTGCACACAAACCACAAATAGCGCAATTTAGATACGATACGGTACATTTTTCAATGCACATAACTTAGCTAAGGACATAAAGTGAACTAGTTAGTTTTTGGTAAATTAGCTGGTAAGTTAGCTGGCTAGTCAATATGCAAGCTAATTTAAAAGTTTTTTTGTTTATTAGGATTGTAACGTCATGTTTTTACACTTGGTTACATTCATGACAGGAACGGTAGTTACTCATTACACAAGATTCATCAGTTCACAAGTTTAATATCAAACACAGTCATGGACAATTTTTTGTGTCTCCAGTTCACCTCACTTGCACGTCTTTGGACTGTGGGAGGAAACTGGAGCACCCGGAGGAAACCCACGTGGACACGGGAAGAACATGCAAACTCCACACAGAAAGTACCCAGACCGCCCCACCTGGGGATCGAACCCAGGACCTTCTTGCTGTGAGGCAACAGTGCTACCCACCGAGCCACCGTGCCACCCTAATTTTAGAGTAAACATAATAATACATTTTATTTATAACGCACTTTACATTTGAAAACAAATCTCAAAGTGCTACAGAAAAACAGTAATATAAAACATGAAATATAAAACAAATATAAACATAGCATTATGAGACATACATCATAAAATCAGCGTTAATTTAACAGTCATAACATCTGTTAAAAAGAAAAGTTTTTAGACCCTTTTTAAAACTCTCAATCGTCTGTGGTATATAACGTGAGCTCACACACACGATTGTGACAAATAACAGCGTATTTAAGTTTCAGTAACAGTACCGGAGGGGACCCACAACCGCTAAAAGTGGAGATACGTGTTTTTTATCAGACAGCGGCGATGAAATGTGCGAGAAGAGAATCAAAGAGGAATCTGAAATGTCTGTCTGGGGTCCAAAATATCATGGCACATTCTTCTAGCCAGGCTGGACTCCAAACTCTCTTTTTGAATGATTGGGGTCAGCCGGCCAGTTTAGTCTATTCATTTACATTCTGTGCAGAATTCTAATCATTTCGATTCAGTACAGGTGAGAGCATCGCTGTTCTCCACTAGTGATATGTCATCATTCAGGTTGGGATCTTAACTGACATGTTTATGGATGTTTGTACTGATCATTACACATAATCACGAATGACTGACGAGAACAAAACCAAAACCTAACTGGTGACCACAGTTCACAAGGAACTCCAGCAGCTGAAAACGCAACAGCATAACAAAAAGATTCCAACCTCAAATCATCTCTGAATTTCAAGACTTCACTTGCATTCTAGCAATACAAGTAAAAATAAAACAATAAAATGGCAGGTTTTGTACACAGCTCTCAGAAATGCACGGTTTGGATATAAGTCCGTCATCTGCTCATTTTCCTACACCAATTATCTTTGAGCATTTCTAGTATAAGAGCAGGAAATGCTTTTAAAATTCTTGCACAAGTACAGCTAAGCCATGAAAGCTGAAGCTGGAAAAAACATTCATCAGCAAACACATTCAAAACAAATCATTTTGTTTACATTCATGTTTCACTGTATCACACGACAGCCAGGTACAGCATGTGCTTTCTTCAGGACACGATAAGCCAACCGACCATGTCCTGAGTAGCAGCGGCTTACGAGACATCATGGAGCGAGCCACCGATCAATAAGCTTCATTCGTGGTGGAGGTTCTATCATCAGCATGCGCTGTAAAACAGTACAATGTGATTTAGTTGACAGCATCACAACCAAATAATGAAATATTTAAAAAACATTTATATAGCAAAGGTGATTTTATTCACAGGAACGGACTGCAACAGGACGGAAGCATGAAAGACAGATTATGGACAGTAACTTAGAATCTGAGTACTGTATATGATCAACATTATTATAAAATGTATTATTATGAGTTTTAGGTTATAACAGTATTTTCACATCACATGTTTTTTGAATAAACAGTGAAAATAACTGAAATTTATGAATACGTGTTTATTTAGCAACAAAAACATTTAAAACTTTACATTTGCCTCATTTTTATTTACCAGCCTTCTTCTTCTTCCAGATCAGAACTCCAGCAATGAGAGCAACAAGAACAACAAGAGCAACCAGAGCAAGAACAGCAACCACAACTTCACCAACGGTGATACCAAGAGATCCTCCACCTACATCTACAGAAGCTGAACCAGAACAGAAGCTCTATTAGAAGCTCTAATCACACTTTCACAATAGAAATGTGGAGATTCTACAGGAACGTGGTTCTCCTACCTGGAGCTTTAAGCACTAAGTCCTCCTTCAGGCTGCTGTGCTGAACCACACAGGTGTATTCATGTTCCTTCAGCTCCTCAGGTGAGACTCTCAGAACGGCTCTCCTGTGGAAGGTTCCATCCAGGTTTGGTACAGTCTCTGTGATCTCCACGTCCTTGTGCAGTTCCTCTCCGTCCTTCTGCCAGGACATCTCCAGTCGTCTGGGGAAGAAACCTGTAGCGTGACACACCAGCTCTGGTTGAGAGAAGTGCTTGTGGAACACGGACACCTCAGGACGATCTGCAGGGACACAATAATGCAAATATAAAATTTGAATAAATTAGAAAGAGATTGATAGTAGGGGTGTCCTCATACTTGTGGCCACATAATGTAAATGTAAAGAGGTGTTAATCTTAATTAGTATACTACAAATTAGTCAGTGTGCAGTAGATGGAAATTCTTAACATGAATATAATCCTCACCTTTCCTCTCAAGCGCAGTCCTGCCATAAGATACGAACTTCTTCAACCATTCCACACAGTCGTTTTTCAGAAAGTTCTCCCGCCCCCTTATGTAATTGCTACTGTCCCATTTGTGTTTGGTAATAATAGCTTTGGCGTGGTCGTTCTTTACAGTCCAGGTGAGAGTTTGCAGGTCCAGACTGAGGAAATCTTCTCCATCATAACCGTACTGATCGTATCCACCAGTGGTGCTGGAATCACAGCCGTACATCCTCTGCAGTACGTGAACACCTACAGAGACACACAGACACATTAAAAGAAATATAACTTACCACCAGCTCAGACAATCAAGGTTTGATTGACTGCTTTGCAATTCATGCAAATAAACAAGGTCCGATACAGTGAAACCAAACATTTACACGTTAACCGTGTTGATCCTTACCAGTGGTGTGATTGGTGCTTTTCATGACTGTACTTAAAATGTGCTGTAAGTCTTCCTGAGAATCCTGCATCTCCTGGGTGAAGCTCTTCCAGTAGTCCAACTCATCATCACCAATCTTCCTCATCCACTCCGTTTTTGCCATTAACTTTCTGATGGTGCTGTCATAGTACACAATCTGCTCTCCATCCACCAGACCAACCACAATGAACTCTGGGAAATTTGTTCCTGGTGTAAGCACAGTGTAGTAGTACTGCAGAGAATGGGCTTCTGTAAAGATAAAAATCCCAGATATTAATCGATTTGATAAAACAGGAAAACACAGGTCATCACAGTCCATTTAGAATTACAACTGATAGTATTTTTTTGTTGAATCAATCCTTAAGCTGATTGGATGACTACAAACACAGAAACATTCCTTAACAAAACAATACCACACCCCAAACTTTGCTGCACTGCTCATTAAAACATTTAAAACACTAAGATTTGAAGAATGTTGTCACACTGCACAACTAAAAGTAACGCACACATAAACACACCAAAAACATTCACACAGATCAAATCTAACATTCTCTTTGTGGAAGCTTCATCACAGCATCAGAATGCAGGTAGGATTAGATTAGACAGGTGAGGTGAGAACACGGCCATGCTGTTCAAAGTTCAATTATTCAGCACCTGTAACAGCAGCTAGGAAAACGTCTACATTTAAACATTACTGTTTTAGGATGTAAACAGTTTTTAGACTTCCACATCAACACCTCTGGCTGGGGTAATTATAATAATTATAATAACATATTATTAATGCACAGGTATCCGCCAAATAATCAATAATAAAATAATGGAACTTGCCTGGCGATAGCTGATATAAAAGTAGTGGAAGAAAAAACAGAACTATCCAGAAAGCTGATGAAGGGCTACATTTTTGTGGTCTAAGCAGAACACGGAGAAACATTAAAACGTAGTAAAATAACAAAAAGGAGAAGTAACAACACTTTCACTTTCACCAGGCTGTCAGGAAACCAACCAGCGTGGTCTAGCGAGTTTATCTTCTCGTTATCGATCAATAGACACAAAAAGAAGTAAAAACGGCATGTAAACACAGCAATCAAACTATTGAATGGTCGTGTGAACGAATTGAATTGATATATATTTTTAAAAATCCCGTTAATTCTCAGTGAACGCTGCATGGGCGGTTCCTGAATCACCCGAGTTAATGATTCGAATCTTTGTACTGAATCAGGAATCACGAGTCAGAACCCGGATCCTACAAGTCCTCTGACTGGCTGCTGCCAGAGCGGTGTATGCACTGGGGCAGTATACACTGGGGCAGTATGCACTGGGGCAGTATAGAGTATGCACTGGGGCAGTATGCACTGAGGCAGTATACACTGGGGCAGTATACAGTATGCACTGGGGCAGTATGTATTGGGGCAGTGTGTAGTATGTACTGGGGCAGTATAGAGTATGCACTGGGGCAGTATGTATTGGGGCAGTGTGTAGTATGTACTGGGGCAGTATGTATTGGGGCAGTATGCACTGGGGCAGTATGTAGTGGGGCAGTATGCAGTGGGGCAGTATGTATTGGGGCAGTATGCAGTGGGGCAGTATGTATTGGGGCAGTATGTACTGGGGCAGTAAGTAGAATGTGGCCGTTACTCTTGCAACATCTAACCCCATTTGCACACCACTTTGAAATTTTGCACTATGTGCTAGTCTGCATAAAGAATATTATAATGATTTAAATATTAAGTCTTTTTTTAAGCAGATCAGACACAAAACCCCAGATCTTTTTGATGAAGATGTCCCTCTGCTGGTATACTTATTTACTGCACTTATCTACCCTGCATACCACCCCAGCATAGAAAATTGCTCCAAAACGTAAAATCCCACCATATTGCACATTATATAGAATTGTATGTCACATATAGAAAACCAATATATGTTTTATTTACGTACCAGAAAAGAAGGTCGAATTTGTTTCATTTTATCTACTGATTATGTGAATGTTAAAACTTCCAGTCTCATTTGAGTGAATTTGTACTAATGTGTGGTCCAATGGTACCAATGGTTCCAAAATACTGCCTCTTCTATTTACATTTGATGCATTTACCAGACGCTTTTATACAAAACAGCTTACAATTAATACTGAATACAATTCAATATTTACAATATTTAGCTTGATAATCAATAACTCAGCCGGCATATTTACTCATAAATGCAGTAAAAAAAAAAAATACTGCTGCAAATAAAAATATTAGGTTAGAACTTTTTTATAAAATAAAAGTTAAAAGTGCGATTTAAATGCTGATGTTTTCTTCCACCTACAGAGGGCGCTGTAGTGACGGTGGATTACACACAGAACACACCTCAGGCTGCACAGTTATGTGACTGCTGTTAGTGAAAGGCATTATGGGATCAGTAGTTCATTTATTACCAGGTTTCTCGTACCTAAGAGTTTTTTTTATTTTTGAGCAGTGAATATTTCAGTTTGGCTATTTTAATAATACAAAAAATCCTCGGGCTTTTTCAGAAAAAATCATAAAGAAATTATGCACAAAATTACATCATCCAATAAGCAATAACGTATTTAAACACATTACTCCAACTTTAATGTTTAACAGAAGAATAAACAACAAGTTGATCGACTGTTTCTGCATGTCTCTGTGCTCTCCCTGTTTTCTTATTAAACTGTAGAGCAGAATAATTCACATGATCCTCAACCTGTAACTACACAGACAGTAAATGCATTAGATATAACAGTAATTACAACTACAATACATTATGTTACATGATTATTATGTTTGCCCGCAGTGGACTTATTGTGTGTGTTTTAATAAAGGTTCTCCAGTGTTATTTAAAGTAAACGTCTTAATAAAAACACTATTTTTTCTAATGTAATCCTGTACACTTGATTTTGTTTTATCTGAGACTAATTCCCCAAACCCCCACTTAAAAAAAAATCTTACAAAAAGGAAAAAATAAAGTCATTGTTTTGAAGATTAATATTTTTACACTGCAATAATGTCCACATATCTGTGCTTTTCCCCACCGCTGTACTATTAAGAAAATCGGCAAACGGCCAATAAAGAAATATTTGACTACAAACTGAATTAACCAGATTATTAAAAAAAGTTAATAACGACTAGATTAAGCTTTCCAACAATCACATGATTAATATTGTAACCCTTAACCAAAACCAGTCAACTTTTTTTTAAAACTAATATACGAATAAAATTAATTAAACTTTTAACAGACTCAATACAACCCAAATCCTCTACATTTTTGTTTAACATTAATCCTCTAATTTCATCCATATTTAATTAATATGTGAATATTGCTTTGAGAAACTGCATCTAAGATTTTGTATTTGCAAATAAAAGATCTATTTTTATATTTAGCCTACCTCATTGTCTTTCATATCAGCACCTGAGAAAACACAGAATACACAATAATTTCTATTTTAATCAGCTTTCAAATGTGGTTTCTGGTATACAGTATTGTTATTTTGATTGGGGGTGCTTGCTAAGTTTTGAATAGTATTTTACCTGTGTGAGTCTTTTTGTGTGTTAATGTTATGAAGATCAGGACACCAAGAAAAATCACAATCATTGCACCGAACACCACAGTCAGCACGAAGAACACATCTTAGGAACATAATTAAAAAACACACACATTATAAAAATATGTGCATTATTTATTATATTTAAACTTAAACAATTACACGCAGATGATGGAAATATTGTATTTTATTAACGGTGTGGCAAGAACTGAGATGCGACCAACCTTCAGATCTGTCCGAATTTTCCAAAACGGTTTCATTTGTTTCATTTCCCTCTAAAAAGAAATTGTATTTTAAACCTCGTTTAATTCACACATCATGGAATACAACTAATAATGTACAAATGTACCTTTCACTTGTAAATACGTTGAGCTGCTAAAGAAAAAATCTTCTGCGTTTTGAAAGCCGCTGCAGTAATACAGCCCTGTATCCGAGTAGTTTACTGCAGTTATTGTTAGACTGGTTGTCTCACCATCAACAGACATCAGCATTCTGTCAAAATTCTTAAGGGTCAAGCAGTCTGATGGTGAACCAGACAATGCAAAGCGTTTACACCCAACAAGCACTGGCACTGAAGTGTTCTTGTGCCTGAACCAGTAGATGTAACCTCTGCTGCCCAAGTTATGATCGCATCGAATCTCGACAGTCTCACCAGGTTCTGCTTCCAGTGTGAAAAAGCACAAGGACACAGAGAACAAACCTGAAACCCAACAAACACATTTTACTGCAATTAATTCAAGCATTCAATTTTTCACAAATGCTGGCTGCTGAAAATGAGTGAAAATCTCAGTGACAATAAATCTCATTGCTTCAGAGGAATTGGTAACTTCCTGTAGAAAATAAAGCATTTTAAGGAGTATTTACTTTCCTGGGTTTTACATTTACAGAGTGAAGTAACATCCAGAAACATTACCTTGGATTTACACAGTGAAAAGTTTAATGTAAAGCAAATTGATCTTTGTCTAACAGCTCTACAGGTTTTTGTCACTTTAGTCAGAAATGAAGATAATATTGTAAACACTCACCCATTACACAGAGAAACAAAGGAATAATCACAATCTGAGTCATTGGTCGTGTGAACCAGGCAAAAGACATAAAGGAAATGTCTACCTGTCGAAACATATAACGGTTTATCTGTGTGAAGGGGGAGGGTATCATCACTGCCTATACTGTTTATTTTCGAACACATTTTTAATCATCTGAACCCATTTAACCTATAAATGATCAAGTACTGCTTATAAAAGAGCAAACAATATAAACGCAATCTGTAATAAATGACATTTTTATCATGTTTATTTATTTTTCCATTATATGGATATTATTATTATTATAGTTTTATATGTTTGTAATTGCAAGGCTATGTAATTTAAGTTTTATTGGCCCTGTTAAAAGCCTATCCTGCTTTTTTGAAAGTTTACTATCTTAGTAATTTTCTTTTATACACGACATATGTATTCATTGAAGTTATCTTAACGACTTTTAAACATTAAGATGATTTAACTATATAAAATAGTTTCTATAATGTTTGTGTAAACTTCTTTAAACTATGTGCTATCAAAATAATTACATGGCATTTATTCTTTTATTGTAAATTACTTTTTAGTCATTACATTGTCAGCTTAGACCCCTGTTTTAAAACGTGCGTAAATCCCAGAGTTCTTGTTCCCTGTTGCACCAGTTAGTGACTCTATAATTAATAACCACAAACAGTAGCAAGTTAACTAAGTTAATTTTACTTCTGTTAGGTATTCAGACTTTTTAAGTGATCATTTCTGTTTATGATTTAACATCACAGAGTTGGATACTGGATATTTCGCTAGAATTTGTACAGTGTGGTTTAATAAGAGAGCTGTAAGTGAAAAGACATCCGGGACTGCAGACCACAGTAACCCACAGACAGTATACTAAAGCTGTGCACCGGGGGCTTATGGGTTTAATCTGAACCACTAAAACAAAAACACAACCGTCTCAGCAGTGAAGAAATGCAGCGTCACTTTCCAAGTAACTTCTTGGTAAATGCATTTGAGCAAATATTTTATGTAAAATTCAATATAATTAGAAATCATATTTTTCTCCACATCCATATAAATGTTTTTAATTCCTAGTTTAGCTACTGTTGGATACAGTTTAGTACATGACATCCACTGACTCTCAGCTGCATATGGCTGTGTCTGGTGGGGATGGTTAAATGGGTTCCTCATTGCTGGTGCATTTGTGGCCTGGTTGGCCAGGACACCTTAAACAGAGACGCTGTCGGCAGCTGTACGCATTTAGAGACTCTCCATGCGTGGGTATTTTGTGTACTGTATTCTGTTTTGGAAGCCTCCATGCTACTCTTTAAAATAATTTAATGGCATAACCACAACAGGTTCAGTTCACCAAGTCAAGAGTAAAGCACATACACAGACCAAAATGCTGCGGTTAGGCTAGTAAAAACAAGACTCAAGTGTGCTGCAAAAAGTCTACAGCCTTTACACTATGTAAACAAATGCAGACAAATGGTTTATTTTCTGAAGCATAGTTTTTGTTATTGATCCACATTTAAGTACACTTATAATGTAGTAAATGCTTTGAATTGTACTGTCATCAATGACAGGTAAAAAAAAGGACTTGTGAAGACAAGGCAGAAAAGTGACGCATTAAAATAATGCTTTTGTGGTTAGTGCAGCAAACATGAGAAGAGGTGCAAAACATCAAAAGGTGTAGGCGTATTCTGCACATATAGACTGGCATTATACCCATGCTGTACCAGCAATACCAATACCAAAATACCAAAATGATGTCTCTACGATACCCACTTCTGATTTTTAAGTACATTAAGTTGCACTGTATCCAAAGTCAGAAAATAACCCAAACTGGTTCGATGTGATCCGATACCACAAAAAAACAACAACAAACAAACAAAAAAAAAACCAGACAGGCAATGAGTTAAAAGCTGCTCAAACAGAAATGTTAATTCTTACACATTTTTACAGTTTCACCATCACCTATATTAACAAATTGTTGTCATAACTCAACAGTAAATAAACGTTGCATTTCTTGAGTGTTCGACTAAGCTGAGCATCAGATGTGGTTGGAAAAAAAAACCCAAGCAAACATGAATGCTCAGATTGTGTTTCTCATAAAGAGGCACAAACGTGTGAAAAGGTCTTGTGGTTCGTGGTGTAGGTAGACTTAACTTTTCTCAGGCTGGTGAAAGTTAAGGTTGACTAAAGAAAAAAAAGAATTCACTACCCAGGTGTGTATTCCAACAAAGAGCTGAACAAAACTAAAACAGAACTATCAGATCCCTGCATAAAAACAAGTAGAATAGTGCTGTCTTGCTGCATTACTTGTTTTTTCTTCGGTATAAATAAAATTTCAATGCATTTTTTCTTCCACCACGTGGTCCAAGTAAATGTGATGTGATAAAAAAGCAAACTATTATCTAGCAAACCATGCAGCTATAGAACATCTCCACCGATACTGAGAAAGGAGGTACACTTCAGGGTCTGCACTCTAGATCCTTCTACACAGTTTTAATGGCGTTTTGGAGTTTAATAATGAGATTAAATTATGTTTACATTTGGAATTATATGGTGCATGTGTTAGCTGTTATACAAAGCGATCAAAAAACCTAAACAGACCCATGTAGAAAAAAATAGGAGCCATAAATATTGTGTACAAAAATTTCTGTGGAGAACCAATAAACACCTCAGTTGCCCATACTGCACATGTCTAAGGCCTGTAACAGTTCAAGGCCTGTAACAATAAATAGGACTTACACAGAATCAGAACGAAAGATGTGTTACACATAAAATACCTTTTTCTTAACAAATTATGATGTTTATTTAGAGAAAATAAAAATAATAAATCGCACTGAATGTTGCACTAAAGTCGGCAAAACAAAAGTATCAGAAGAATCAAAAGCCTGATCACGAATCAGCGGGGTGAGTCGACTCGGTTCAGAAGTCAAATAAATCAAAACGCTAGGTGGAACTGCGACCGGGATCAGAATGTTGGATACTCTGTTTACAAACACCAACCAATACTTCTTCCACAAACCTAACTTTTAAAAAGGTAAAAATGGTTAGTGTCGGCTCACTGAACCGACTCACTCTGAGAGTCATTTAGCAAATGCAAATGTACACGTGAGAATGTGGATCATAGATTCGATGTCGATACATATTTACTAATTAGAGCTTTAATAAAGAAAATATATTCACATATATTAGCGATTAACCGTAACACCGGACATCTACCCTACCGTATAAGGAACCGACTCACCGGGGTTCACTTAAATAACTCCTGAATCAGCTGTGAATGATGAGCGCTGCGGCTCTTGGGGTTTGTAGTCCTACTAGAACTACAGTATTAGTATTAGTGATCATGCGCCCCCTCTACTGGTGTAAAACGGTATCACAGGACGATTTGTTATAATCTTTAAGGTTTTTAATCTAAAATATAATTTGACAGTATTAACCACTTACTCCTGGTCAGAGTTGCAAAATTATCCAACATAAAAGTTCTATTCTATTTTATTTATTACTAATTTATGAAAAGCCTATACACTATATAAGAGTTAGGGTAGCAACAATGTCATATCTGATTAAAGCTTGTAGTAAATTATCTTTTAAAATAACAATAGATTAAATTGGCAGTTTGTTACTTGTTCTAAATGTAATTAATGTAAACACATTAAATATAAAGTGAAATTTATACCAGTACAGAAGTACAGAGAGAAAACAACACCACATTAAACATCATAAAAATATATGAAGTGACTTTGGTATATTCTCCTTTCCATTTCAGGTAGAAAACAGATGCAAATTAGGTTTTAAAAAGAAAACAATAATGACAACTTACATTTTGAAGTAAAATAGAATTTATTTCCCATTTATTTTCATGCAGTACAGATCAGAAAACAAATCAGACGTACAAGATAAAAGTAATAAATACAAATTAGAAGCAGAAATGAAGCAACTAACAGAACAGCAACCTAGAAGAAAGATCCAAACACCAGTGTGATGTGATCGAGCCTGACTTGCCTGACACTCATTTGGATGTTTTTTTTTGTTTTTTGGTAAATGTTAGAGAAACCTTCACGTTCCTCTTGATCAGAAATCATGAATGCTGAACTCTTTCCAGAATTTAATTTGATTGCACGTATCATGCTGCTTGAAAGAGGCACCTAGAAAGAGAATCCAAAACAACGGGTCATATCTTATAAGCAGTGAATTTTCTGCTGGATATTCAGGACATAAATTGTTTATTATTATAAAGTGTAAAGATGTTTTACTTCCTTGGTTTGGCTGGACATCATGCAGACTTTATAAGTTAGTGATCATCTCTAAAGACTCTGAAAAAAGCAACGTTTGAAGCTGCAAGTTAAAATGTACAAACGATTATATATTTTTATTCAACTTAAGAAACGTAGATTTGCTTACTGGCTGTGGGGGGATCTGGAGCGGGTCTGAAACCTAAAATACAGATGATAGACAGGTTGGTTTAAAAGTTTTCAAAACTTCATCATTTCCAGGAGTGTTAGGATGTTTAGTAAAATGCAGTAATAAAAAGAATCTGTGATTTCCAGTGTTTCATCAACTTTATTGTAGTTTGTAAATAAAACACATTTATAATTTGGTCCCTGTAACAGACTCCAAAAAAGTCAGGACAGGGGTGTGTTCCCCCCCTGTGTTCCATCAGTGTTCCTATTAATTTCTACTTGTTAATGCATGGGGAACTGAGGACACTATTTGTTCCAGGTATGCGACTGGAATTTTTCTCCATTCTGGCTTGATTCATAGACTTAACATACAACCAAAAACTACATTCATAGATTCATAGACAGATTCATAGACAGTTACATAAAACCAAAAACTACAATTTTGCTTTAAAACTGTTTGTTACCAGAATTCTTCTTCTTCTTCCAGATCAGAACTCCAACAATCAGAGCAACCAGAGCAAGAACAGCCACGCCTGCACCAACAATGATACCAAGAGGAACTCCACCTGGAACCATCATGAGATCACTCAGCACAAGATCTTTATCATCTTCTACATCCAACATCTGGAGTTTATCAGAAGGAAACTGTTTATCTTACCAGATGAGTCTCGTGCATCACTAGCTTTAAGCACTAAGTCCCTCTCCAGGCTGCTGTGCAGAACCACACAGGTGTATTCATGTTCCATTAGCTCCTCAGGTGAGACTCTCAGAGCAGCTCTCTTCTGGAAGGTTCCATCCTGGTTTGGTGCAGTCGTTGTGATCTCCACGTCCTCGTGCACTTCATGTCCGTTCTTCTGCCAGAACATCACCAGTCCACTGGGGAAGAAACCTGTAGCGTGACACACCAGCTCTGGTTGAGGGAAGTTCTTGTGGAACACGGAGGCTTCAGGACGATCTGCAGAGACACAGAAACATAAACATTTAAACCATGTGCAATGTGACTAAAATATCCAAAATTACTGGAAAAATGTCATTGATGGATGGATGATGATGATGAAGTGAGGAAATGAGAAGCAGGTTTTCAGTGATGAATGTAGTTACAGTAACAGAGAAGATGAAACTCGTTACCTTTCCTCTCCAAAGTCTCTCTGCCGTACGACATGTACTTCCTCAACCACTCGATACAGGTGTTCTCCAGGTAGTTCTTTCGGATTTTAGCTTCATCTGTAGCATCCCACTCATGTTTGGTATGTACAGCTTTAGCGTTTGCTGCAGTCCAGGTTTCAGTTTTCAGATCTAGACTGATGAAATCTTCTCCATCATAACCGTACTGATCAAATCCTCTAACAGTACCATCATCAGCAAGCTCACAGCCAAACAATCTCTGCAGTACATGAACTCTTGCAGATACACACACACACACACCGAGATGCTGGTCGATTCTTCCTTTGACTGTTTTTAGAAGAACAGAGTTATTTTTTTGAGAGTTGTGGTTAATTTGGTCTGGTCTGATACTGCTGATTTCATTTACCTACGTGCCAATATAATTACTCACTGGCCACTGTATTTGAAACATTTGGGATCTTTCATATAATTATCTAATCAGGTAGTTTGATTAAAATAAACACCTTGTTCATGAGAGAAGACAGAGGAGAATAAACAGACTGGTTTGACCTAACAGTCAGAGGCCACAGTACCTCAAACAACCTCACTTTACAACCATGTTGAGAAAAAAAAAGGGGGCTCGGAATGCACAACACATCAAAATACACATTTTTAGTTGCTATTGCATAACCACTAAGCTATCAGTAAAATTCAACAACAAAAGTTCATTGCTTCCATCCTCACCTTGAGTGTGATTGAACTCTTCCATTACTGTCTTCAGTAGAATCTCTAAATCCTCTTGATGACCCTTTATAAGTTCTGTCTCAGTCCTCCCGTAATCTGGATCATCAGCATCAACCTTCTTCATCCACTCCGTCTTTAGGATCAGCTCTCTGATGTTACTGTCAGAGTAAACAATCTGCCCTCCATCTACCAGACCAACAGCAGTGAAATCTGGGAAACTGATCCCTGTTGTGACTGCAGTGTAGTGGTACTGCAGAGAGTGGGTCCCTTAATAAAAAAAAACTTTTAAAATATGACAGGAGAACAGTGTTATCACTTTATTATAGCTTAAACCAGTGCTGAAAGCTTGAGCTCTCAAATTTGAGTCTCAGCTCTGCTATCAGCCGGTCGGGTGCCTACACAGACACACGAGTCGACTGCCTGTGTGGTGTGTTTATATGGAAACAGGCACTGGCTGAAAGAAAGGAGAAAACACTCAATACAGAATTGATAAAAAAGAAACAAACAACTCTGGGAGGAAAGGGGTTTTACTAAGTCCTGACTTATTATGGGCTCCAAACGTTCAGAACCCTTTACAGAAAGTTTTTCTTAATTGTATAAATACGACTAATACATTTATTATTTGATTTTAGCTGGCATACATCATTTTGCAAACAAGAAAATCTCAGTGTATAGTCGACCAAGTACCCATTTGTTGTCTGACACTAGACACCAGCTGAGTTTGTTCAGTAATTGTTTGTTTGTGCAAACTGTGTCTGTGTGCTGTGGAAACAAAATATGACGTTAGATGTACTTTATAAGGTTTTGAAGATTAATAATTAAGTTGTTGGTATTAAACCTCGTGTATACTGGAGTTTAATCTTTTGCAATCACCTTAAAGCTTTTGGAAAAGCTTTAGCATAATTTCTGGCTGCACGTAACTATTAAAGTAGCCTAAAAACTATATTCGGCTGAATAGAATAATGAATAGTATATTTTATGGATGAAAAGTAAATATGTATTAAAGTAAACAATCCTCACAATGATTATAATTTACACTTTGTGTTTGTGGAAGAAGATAAGAACATTATGGAACTCACCTGCCCATGTATGATAAAATAAAAATAAAATAAATAAGAAGAAAAGCAGAACTTTCATTGCGATTAGATTAGTTAAATTTACTGCAGTTTATAGTAGCAGAAAACAGCATAAAAATTCTTAAAAAGTCTTAATCTGCACAAAAGAAACCCCGGTCTGTCTGAAGAATAAAAACTGGTTGTGTCGGTTTCACTTTGTGAACATTTTTGGCTAAAAGCGACAGTCACCAGATTCTACAGTTACATGAAGGGTAAAAGATTAAGATGAAAGGTCTAATAACAACAACAATGATAGTAATAATAATAAGATTGTAGAAATATTTTAGTGTTCTAAAACATGTTTTGCTGCAGTTTAAGCATCCCTTCTTGAACCCATAACAGTAGACTAAACACTTCAGCTGACTTGTACTTACTTACTAACACTCTTTTCTATTCCTTAAAAAAAAATCTAACTTCTGGTTCTAACAGGTTTTAGCAGATTTGTGTTCTTGGACTGTTGTTTACTTAGATTAGAGGAATGCAATGTTTACTATTGAAGCACTTCTGTAAGTCGCTCTGGATAAGAGCTTCTGCTAAATGTAAATGTAGATAGTCCCGTTTAAAGCTTTCTCTATGTTTAAAAGGTTAAAAAAAACATTTGTAAACAAGTTTATGTAGATTAATGATCGTGTTTCTATAATTATATCTTGTTATATGTTTTATAATTCTTAATTTAGGTACACGATCTGTGCAGTACTGTAAGCAGTGGTGTATAGTAACGAAGTAATAATACTTCGTTACAGTACTTAAGTAGTTTTTTGGAGTATCTGTACTTTACTGGAGTATAAAAAATTTCGGCAACTTTTACTTTCACTTTACTACATTTACTAAAGAAAATGTGTACTTTTACTCCGATACATTTCCCGTATGTAAATTCGTTACTCGTTACTTTAAAATAAAACGACAAGAATAGTTTTTAGCTGAATGATGTGAGATGTGTGACAGACTGCACGCAGGTTTGGCGAATCTGCGCTTTAAGTTAAACACATTACTGCGCATGTGCAAACAAACGTTCTCGTTCTGAGTGAAGCGCGTCGCTCTGTTCACCCAAACACACGAAAATCCCGGAATATCAGAACCTCCGTCTAACCTCACCAAACACGCTGATGTAAGTTAAGAACGATTAATAAAGTAAAACCACAGCATCCGATTTTTTTATTTCTTATTATTAGCGTTGAGATTGTTCAGATATCTAGCTACCATTTTCAATTACATTCCAACCACAAATAAAACGGTTCACTAAATGAGTTTGGAATGAATTCAGTGCAGACATGAAGACACGTCCATTATTTACAAAAACTGATCAGCAAATATTTCCTCAGATAACTTCTGTATTACACAGACAGTAAAAAGATTCAGGGTGTTGAGGCAAATGCAGCACGTCTTTAACCCTTTAATGGTCTCAACAATATAATAATGTTAAAAAGATTATTTCTTTGCTTTTACTAGCTTTTAACATTTCCAACTTTTCATGGATGATTTTTCAGCTGCTGCTTCAAGCTGACATAAGTTAGAATTTTTTTTTTTTTTTTAATATGAATCCCAATATTTATTTTTGTTTAACACATGCCAATCAGGGAGTAGATCTGGCCCAAACGAGATTATTTAAATACAATTAATTAATTACGATTAATTAATTTTGCCAAAGTTCAGTGGTTATAGGATGTTGAGATATATCTATGACTTGTACAACCCAAATCAAAAATTGGGACAGTATAGAAAATGCGAATAAAAAAGACAGTGTTTCTTACATTTACATTGATATCTTATATGAACCCAGAATATTTCATGTTTTGTCTGGTCAACTTCATTACAATTCTTAACATAGACATTTTAAGCCTACAACACGTTCTAAAAAAGTTGGAAAGCTGGAAGTTAGAGCTAATAATAAGGTAAAAAAAATAATGACGTGATTTTAAACAGGCGATGTCAACAGCTGATTATAATGATGAATTGCACAAATCATGTTCAGATGGAAGAAAGAAAAAAGGTTGTTAAGGTTGTTTACAGGATTAAAAGAACAATCTTCATATTTTTCAAAATGACCGCTTCAGTTTATACTAACAGCATTGACTTTTTACTTCTACTTTTAATACTTAAGTACATTTTATATCAAATTACTTTTAATACTTAAGTACATTAAACATCAGATACTTTTAGACTTTTACTCAAGTAATATTCCATGAGGTGACTTTTACTTCTAAGTAAATTTTCTGGTAAGATACTTGTACTTTTACTCAAGTAAGGCATTCAGGTACTTTATACACCACTGACTGTAAGATAATGAGTTATTATCACACTTAATAACTTTTTAATTTCTAAATCCTCCAACTTAACCTGAGGTTGTTTTTCTTTACACACAGCAGTGATGCAGAACTTATTTTAGTTTGGATAAATGTCAGTGGTGTTCAGCTGCAGGTTCTTCATGATATTAAAAGTTACTTGATTCACTGTGCAGTCCTGTTTTAATTGAATATTATCTATCAAGCACATTAGAGAACCAAAAATATCTAGAAACGCCTCCTATTTATTTTTAGGTATTTCAGGGGTATAAAACCAATTATATAAATTATGCTCACAATTTTACACACCACACTTTCCACCAGTGTTTGGGATGTATTAGAACTAATAATGTCAGCACTATTAACTCATTACTGAAAATCAAATAAATAAAGACATTTAAAACAAGTGGGTGCTGGGTAATATGGACTTTCTTAAAATCCCCAAAAAAGATCTTCCAAACACCTGAATCTAAATAATCTAAATGAAACTTTCAGACTCAGATCTTTTAGCATCTGCTGTAAAATCTGTAGAAAAGTGCGACAGACAATAACAGGAAACAATTCTGTTATATAATTGTTTTAATCATTCTAAACAAAACCTTTATACATATAAATAAACAGACATTTAAGAGAATCCCAACTTTTACAGTTTTATCTCCACCAATGTCGATCTCTGCTCTGATTGAGGAGAATGAAGCTAACCCACGCCCCCTCCGACATGTGGGCAGCAGCCGTATGCATTTTATCACCTACACTTTGACGAGTGCAGTGCAGCTCAGCATTGTGTACAGAGAGACACACCCTGACAGCTCTCTTTTCTCATCTCTGTGCAGGTGCCACCAGTCAGCCAGCAGAGGTTGTAATTGCACAAGTCATGGGAGAGAGACCCCATCCGGCTTAGTCCCGCCCATATCTGAACAACAGGCCAATAGTCGTTCATGTGGCCGCTCAGCCTTAGCTGGCAGGTAGAGCTGAGATTCGATACAATGTATTCGAGATCCCAGCTCCGGTTCCAGTCTACAAATATGTTCGTATTTATGACATTTAGCAGATGCGTTTATCAAAAAGAACTTAACAATCAATCAATCGAGTGTTAAGGGCCTCATTTAGGGGCCCAACAGTATCTGCCAGAAATCATTCTATTGAACAGTGCTGAACCAGCCTCGCCTTGGGTGTTTCTGTTCTCTCATCATTTTCTCGTCCAAACTTCCTCCTAGAAAACAAAAGAAAAATCTCATCAGTGCTGAAGTGAGCAGCACTTAGTTACAGAAACGTACACATCACACATTAGCGTAAAGCTATATGTCTTTATCTGTGTGAGCATCATGCAGATCTACACATAGGTGTTCCTTTATAACTCTCTGGAGGTTCACTCACTTCACAATGGCTTACACAAACCAGACCATCATCATACACTAAATTACAATATTTAATAAAAAAAATCACATGCAAGGAGCCTATCGGAGAGCACTTCTAACATCCTCTGTTTCTATTTCATCATTAAACTGCTCTGATTGATTTTGTACAATTTGGGCCACATAATGAATTCTGTTTTGTTTCTGACACCTTCTAAATGTTCCACCAAACTCAACACTTCTTTAGATCAGCACAATGAGATCAGATGTGCACACTGGCTCCTCTGCAGGCTTTTGTTTAATACGCTTACCCATAATGCCCCGTCTATATCACTACACAATGATGCATACATATATCTACATATAAGCATAAATCAGCCTTTAGTTGTTTTGTTTGTTGAAAAGCATTAAGATAAACCGCGTCCAATGTCATCCCGTCAATCAATCTCTCATTATACCGGTCCCTGCTCCTGATTGGGGCTGACGAGGCCGTTCCACGCCTCCTCCGATACGTGCACAGCCAATCGACCATCTTATCACCCACACTTGACGAGTGGAGCGCGTCAGAGTACTGTGCACGGAGGATCACACACTCCGCCGCACCCCCTCCCGTCTCCATGCAGGCGTCCCCAACCAGCCAGCAGAGGGCGCAACCGCCCCAGTCCTGAAAGAGCATCCCCTCCGGTCTAGAGTCCCGCCCCCCACCCCACCTGAACAACAATCGTTCCCAGCCTTTCGACCGGTGAAGGCAGAGCTGGATTCGAAACTGGTTGCAGCGCGTGTTTTTACCGCTGCGCCACCTGAGCGACTGATTTTAATTCTTTAGTTTGAAAGATTTACTCACACACTGGTTGGCTGGTTACTTTAATTGGAACAGAACTGAATCCTGTAAGACAGATAATAGACAGTCAGTTATAATAAAAGCTGCACAGGATTTCACACTGACATCTAAATGTGTCTTCTTCTACTTCATCACTGCTTCGTTCTTCACTTACCAAACTTCTTCTTCTTCATCCAGATCAGAACTCCAGCAATCAGAGCAACCAGAATAGCAGTTATGGCTGCACCAATGATGATTCCAAGTGGAACAGGTTCCTCTGGCTCTACAGAACCTGAACCAGAACAGAAGCTCTATTAGAAGCCTAGTCACACTTTCACAATAGAAATATGGAGATTCTACAGGAACGTGGTTCTCCTACCTGGAACTATAGGCACTAAGTCCTTCTCCAGGCTGCTGTGCTGAACCTCACAGGTGTAATTGTGTTTCTTCAGCTCCTCAGGTGAGACTCTCAGAACGGCTCTCTTCTGGAAGCTTCCATCCTGGTTGGGTAACGTGTCATTGGGGCTCACATCCATTTTCTTTCCATCCTTCAGCCAGGTGATATTTATTTCTTTAGGGAAGAAACCTGTAGCGTGACACACCAGCTCTGGTCGAGAGAAGTGCTTGTGGAACATGGAGGCTACAGGACGATCTGCAGAGACACGGAGGGACATACAGTGTATCACAAAAGTGAGTACACCCCTCACATTTCTGCAGATATTTAAGTATATCTTTTCATGGGACAACACTGACAAAATGACACTTTGACACAATGAAAAGTAGTCTGTGTGCAGCTTATATAACAGTGTAAATTTATTCTTCCCTCAAAATAACTCAATATACAGCCATTAATGTCTAAACCACCGGCAACAAAAGTGAGTACACCCCTAAGAGACTACACCCCTAAATGTCCAAATTGAGCAGTGCTTGTCATTTTCCCTCCAAAATGTCATGTGATTTGTTAGTGTTACTAGGTCTCAGGTGTGCATAGGGAGCAGGTGTGTTCAATTTAGTAGTACAGCTCTCACACTCTCTCATACTGGTCACTGAAAGTTCCAACATGGCACCTCATGGCAAAGAACTCTCTGAGGATCTTAAAAGACGAATTGTTGCGCTACATGAAGATGGCAAAGGCTACAAGAAGATTGCCAACACCCTGAAACTGAGCTGCAGCACAGTGGCCAAGATCATCCAGCGTTTTAAAAGAGCAGGGTCCACTCAGAACAGACCTTGCGTTGGTCGTCCAAAGAAGCTGAGTGCACGTGCTCAGCGTCACATCCAACTGCTGTCTTTGAAAGATAGGCGCAGGAGTGCTGTCAGCATTGCTGCAGAGATTGAAAAGGTGGGGGGTCAGCCTGTCAGTGCTCGGACCATACGCCGCACACTACATCAAATTGGTCTGCATGGCTGTCACCCCAGAAGGAAGCCTCTTCTGAAGTCTCTACACAAGAAAGCCCGCAAACAGTTTGCTGAAGACATGTCAACAAAGGACATGGATTACTGGAACCATGTCCTATGGTCTGATGAGACCAAGATTAATTTGTTTAGTTCAGATGGTCTCAAGCATGTGTGGCGGCAATCAGGTGAGGAGTACAAAGATAAGTGTGTCATGCCTACAGTCAAGCATGGTGGTGGGAATGCCATGGTCTGGGGCTGCATGGGTGCAGCAGGTGTTGGGGAGTTACATTTCATTGAGGGACACATGAACTCCAATATGTACTGTGAAATACTGAAGCAGAGCATGATCCCCTCCCTCCGGAAACTGGGTCGCAGGGCAGTGTTCCAGCATGATAATGACCCCAAACACACCTCTTAGACGACCACTGCTTTATTGAAGAGGCTGAGGGTAAAGGTGATGGACTGGCCAAGCATGTCTCCAGACCTAAACCCAATAGAACATCTTTGGGGCATCCTCAAGCGGAAGGTGGAGGAGCGCAAAGTCTTGAATATCCGCCAGCTCCGTGATGTCGTCATGGAGGAGTGGAAAAGCATTCCAGTGGCAACCTGTGAAGCTCTGGTAAACTCCATGCCCAGGAGAGTTAAGGCAGTTCTGGGAAATAATGGTGGCCACACAAAATATTGACACTTCAGGAACTTTCACTAAGGGGTGTACTCACTTTTGTTGCCGGTGGTTTAGACATTAATGGCTGTATATTGAGTTATTTTGAGGGAAGAATAAATTTACACTGTTATATAAGCTGCACACAGACTACTTTTCATTGTGTCAAAGTGTCATTTTGTCAGTGTTGTCCCATGAAAAGATATACTTAAATATCTGCAGAAATGTGAGGGGTGTACTCACTTTTGTGATACACTGTACATGTTTCAACATATGAGATACGAATGATGTGCCTTAATTGTGAATATTGCTTCTTTTACAACAGCGCTGACCATTCTGCTGTTATTGATCAGATGAGAGGAGACACGGCAACTGGGATCAAAGAGCCCCAGGCAAATCATGGATGGAACTTTGGTGGATGGAATCTTACTGGTTCCTTTAGCTCAGTAGGAGTGTGTTATAGACCAAATCAATCTCATTGGTATTTCTTTTCTATTTTTTACAATTAGAATGAAATCATCCTCAGCAGAAAACGTAATTCATCAGACCAGGCTACGTTTTCCTAAACTGTTCCCAGTAAATCTGTATGAAAATGGTTGTAGTTACATGAAACAATAACAGAGCAGATCAAATGTCCTACCTTTCCTTTCCAGAGTTGATTTGGCATAAGATGAAAACTCCCTCAGCCTGTCGATACAAACGTTCTTCAGGTAGGACATTCGGGACCCAATATTTTCTTTTAATTTGAGTTTGGTAATAATAGTGTTAGCACAATCATTAGCTGGAGTCCAGGTTTCAGTTTTCAGATCCAGACTAATGAAATCTTCTCCATCATAAATGTACTTCTCATATTCTTCAGTGGTGTTGTCATCATAGATCTTACAGCCGTATATCCTCAGCAGTGTGTGAATTCCTGTAGATACACAATGAGAGAAAAAGAATGAATCAATAATTCTATTTAATGTATTTTAAATGACACCTTTCAACACCCCATGTGAGAGATTGGTGGCCTGTCTAAGGTACGTTCCTGCATTGGAGCTGCATTTATGTTTCCAGGGAACCGGACCAACAGTGACCCTGGCCAGCATAAAGTGGTGGTAACAATAAAAATAAAATCTTGTATAAAATCTTATCTCTTCTCTCACACCATAATTATCTATTAGCAATAATAACATGAACACACCAGAACTTGTATTATGCAAAAGCAAGTTTTTAAACTTCAGTTCTGGAGGCCTGGAAGAATTTCAAGTTTTTCCTGCTCTCAACACACCTGATTCAAATCCTCAGCTCTTTAAAATTAGCCCATAACTGGGAGCATCAAGAGAGGGTTTTGGTTAGATGTAAAAAGGAATGGCAGTTTAAAAAGTAAAAGTTTGGCTATTTATCTTTGAGAAAGTCCTAGAGGAAAGACTGGAAACTCTGGCTAAAATTTTACAAATGGCTAAAACTGCATTTATAAAAAAGAGACTGGAAAAACACAGTTATTAATTTGCGACATGGTAATATATCATAAAAAATAAGTCAATCAATTTGAGCCTTTACAACCTGTTAGCACAGAATAAAACCACTCGAACATAAAACTTTTTCTCCTCACCTGTAGAGTTGTTGAAAGTTGAGTTTTTGACACCGCAAGTGTTTATAATTGTAGTCATAGTGGTGTTGAGGTGTTTCCTCTTATCGTCCATCTCCTGTTTTTGCTTCTTCCGGTAGTCTGAACCTTCTATCTTCTTTACCCACTCCATCTTCAGGGTTAGATTTCCGTTGTTGCTGTCACAGTACTGAAACGGCTGTTCATCCACCATGCCAACAGCAATGAACTCTGGGATATGCTGACTTGAAGTGGAAACCATGAAGCAATACTGCAGTGAGTGAGTCTCTGGAAAAAAAGAAAAACATTTTTAGTTTGTTTTAATAACAAACTTCCTCTCATCATGAGGTGCCAGATAAGAATTTCTTCTGGAACTTAGCAGGAGACCACTGTTCCATGTACTTAATGAGTGTAACCTAGCCCTAGTTAACTTAAACTTAGTTATTGCTGCAGGTATTAATCCACCTCAAATACATTTGATCATTTCTGCTGCTGAAAAAATTCATCTCAGAGGTCGCCATCTTATCTTCCTCCCGACCTTTAGTTTCTGTGCTCACCTGTCTGTGATCTACGACGGCGTATTAGGGCCACTTTAAAAAATTTTTTTATTTGTTTTGAGATTAAAGTTGAAATAATATGGTCATAGCAGCCGCCTCGTGTTAAAATGAGTGATGTTCATGATTTGGTGAAGTTATACTTTCGCAGCACCGGATTGTTATTAGCATAAGGACGCTGAAACGTACAACGGCGTATTAGGGCCACTGTAAAAATATTTTTAAATTTTTAAAGTTTCGATTTTGAGATTAAAGTCAAAATATTATGAGATTAAAGTCGAAATGATTATGAGAATAAAGTGGAAATAGTATAGTTATGGAGTGAGCAGCTGTCGTAGGTTTGTCAGTTTAGAGAAGTTTGGGTCTCAGTACCTGGATCGGCACGCATGCGCCGAGAGCCGCTTATAGTGAGTGTTACTGTGAGTGTCCAATAACCCACTTTTGTTTTTGGGTGGCTGTTTCTATTATAGCTTCCATCCACATGACATGAAGACTATACATGTCATTGCAATCATTTATAGCGATACCGTACGGCTTTAGTTTATTGTACGAGTCCATAAAGCTCGGTTGAGGTACCGGCGACAACGCAGACGCCGAGCGCACCGGTGCTGCACGTTCTAAATAAACCCAGTTTATTACAAAGCAGTTTCAGCTCCTTACACTGATAACACGCAGGTGCTGATGTTACATGAGATCGAGGATTTCTTTATTTGTCAAACCGATATGAAAATATGAAATCCGACGTTGGACGTTGCTATGGCTATAATATTTAGACTTTAATCTCGTTATTATTTTGACTTTAATCTCGAAATCGAAATTTATATGACTTTATTCTCAAAATCAATCAAAATTTTTCTTTAAAGTGGCCCTAAATTGTGTAAACACCAAATATAAATAATCCAGCTCACCTGTAGATGTTTGATGTAGACCACAGAGGAGTAATAAAACTGTCCATATGTGATCCATTTTGTTCAGATTTCAACAATAAACAGCTGAAACTGTTCTTCAGTAGCGGTTCGTCGCAGTCGTCTTCCCCTAGTCCCCGTTTATTAGGGGTCGCCACCGCGGATCTGGTTCTCAAGTCGGCCATCGTGCTATATACAGTTCAAACTTCGGACTAATCTGAATTTTACTTTTCGCTGGACTCTGGGCGGTTCCTGAATCATCCGGTTTAATGATTCGACTCTTCGTACTGAATCAGGAATCACGAGTCCCAGGTCACCACAAACACCGCGGACTAAGATGATTTGTCTGAAGTCCGTGAATCTAAGTAATAAGTTAAATATTACAATAAACAAGCTGCAAAACACACTGGTGTTCGTTATGCGGCTGATAATATGCACATGCTATTATTATTATTATTATTATTATTATTATTATTAAAATGCAAATGCTTACAGGCTACTTTAGGACTGTACTACTTAAGGAGTATCATAGTCCCCATGGTCATTTATTGACCCCCATGGTAATTTATTTATTACATCTGATTGGTAGGTGAGTCCACCCCATCTCCCCCTCTTTAACCCTATTCCCCAATATCAATATTCCACTTGGAAAAAAGATTTGGATGCATTTTCATTTTAAGTTGTGTTTATTTGTTTTTTGGTGCGTGGAATTTGTAACATAATAATGTGTAATTGTAATTTATTTTATTTATTTACATTACTGAGTGACTCAGATTAACCCGAGTCCACAAAATGAACCGACTTTACCAGCACTATTTTCTCCTGTTGGCGTCATAAGTTTCCGGGCAGAAATCAAATTTGCAGGTTTGCGCCTCACAAAACACACAGGTTAGTTTTACAGACGATTTGATGTTTAATTATCATGATTAATTTAACACACAGTAGATTTATTAGCCATAAACCAACAGACTGTAAACGATTATATACATTTTACAGAAGCCACTGGTCAAATAAGCATGATTGTAGAATTTCCAGGTAAGTACATTAACCAACAATCAGGAAGTTTGATAACAGGCGCACAAGAATTAAATAAAGAGAAATAACTAAAACCACATATAATATTTCATTAGTATACATTGTTTAAACCACATTAATCTTTTATAATACAAGATTATTCTGTATTAAGGAGAGACAGAAAGGCAGGTATATTGTGAGAGGGAGTAAGATTAAAGATAGCTAAACGAACTGGTATACAACGTTTTTGTCATTAATATTAATTAAGATTATAAATCCATAATAATCCTAAAATAAAAATATTATTAATACAAATTGCTTTATGCAACACATTAAAACAATATTTGTTTTTGTTTCTTGTAGAAATATTTTAGTGTTCTATAAAAAAACACATATTTAGTGCAGTTAAAGCATCCAGTCTTAAACCCATAACAGAGGAGAAAGTTTCAATTATTCAGATGAAATGATCGTGTTTTTATAATAAATGTTTCATAATTCTTAATTAATTTAGGTACACGATCTGTGCAGTACTGTAAGATAATGAGTTATTACCACACTTAATAACCTTTTACTTTCTAAATCATCCAACTTAACCTGAGGTTGTTTTTCTACACACAGCAGTGATGCAGAACTTTTATATTCTGGATAAATATCAGTGGTGTTTAGCTGCAGGTTCTTCATGATATTATAAGTTACCTGATTCACTGTGCAGTCCGGTTTTAATGGAATATTATCTATAGAGCACATTACAGAAGCAAAAGTATCTAGAAACGCCTCCTAATTATGTTTACTGTAGGTGTTTCAGGTGTATAAAACCAATTATATAAATTATGCTCACAATTTTACGAACCACATTTTCCACCAGTGTTTGGGATGTATTAGAACTGATAATGCCAGCACTATTAACTCCTTACTGAAACCTGCTAATATTGTAAAATCTAATAAATAAAGACATTTAAAACAAGTGGGTGTTGGGTAATATGGACTTTCTTAAAATCCCCCCAAAAAGATCTTCTAAACACCTGAATGTAAACGAACTTTTCAGACTAAAATCTGTAGAAAAGTGAGACAGACAATAACAGGAAACAATTCTGTTATATCATTGTTTTAATCATTCTAAACAAGACATTTATACATAGAAATAAATAAAAACTTTCTTTTGAAATAATAATACACAATTAATAATTCCACAATCAGCAAACAGACCATTCACTCTTTTTGTTTAAAATAAAAAGTAAAAAAATACATTTTCTTGTGTAACAAGAGGACAAAAATACCATAAATACCATTGCTTTCTTTACCAACAGACATTTAAGAGAATCCAAACATTTACACTTTCATCTGAAGTGGCAAAGTTCAAGCAATTAAGTATTAAGGGCCTCACTCAAGGGCCCAACGTATATACTATTAGTTTAGGTATATAATATCGAGTTATATAATCAGTTTAGTGTTATTAGTTAATATTATTTCTGCATATTTCTGGTTGAAATCTAGAATAAATGGACTGTGGTATGTCGAGGCCTCCCATTTCTTTACAAAGTGTTCAGATTTACAAGTCCAGCAGCACAAGCACTGCAGAAATGAGATCTTAGATGAGTATGTGTGGATCTATGTGGATCAAATGTTCTTTTTCATCAAACATCATTCAGATATTTAAGACATCTGCTACTGGCCTTGTTTAAAATAAGGATTTTAATGTTGATCTACTTCTGACGTTAATGTTAGTGTTTATGTTTCTGCTCTATACATTAATGCCACCATACGTTGTTAATAAAGTTAATAGTCAACTAATGACACATGACAGGTTATTGGTTAAAATAATTTGGCAGAATTTGCCTTAATTATTTTATAATATAATAATGTTTACTGCATCTCTAAAAGCTGTACACACTAATCCTGTACATACTGTCCTATTCATTCTTCCATTCATTCTGTGTAAATGTTTAGATTCTCTCAACACTACAAAAAACAGTTTTTTTCTTCTTCTTACCCAAGTGCAACTGATCTACAGACTGTTTAATGTATAAAGTTACTTGTGATCAATGATTCTGCATGAATGACCACATAATATACAGATGCCATAAGAGAGTCTACAAATATGTTGGTATTTATGACATTAAACAGATGCTTTTATCAAAAGAACTTAACTATCAAACAATCAAGTGTTAAGGGCCCAACAGCATCAACTTGGCTGGGGTGAGGCTTCGACCAGCAACCATCTGATCAGCAGTCTGGTTCTTTTTTCTTTCAATTTCCCCGACTGTTGTAGATTAGTTATCTGAAACTGCCAGCAATCATTCTATTGAACAGCGATGAACCAGCCTCGCCTTGTTTCTGTTCTCTCATCATTTTCTCTTCCAAACGTCCTCCTAGAAAACAAAAGAAAGAAAAAACTCATCAGTGCTGATGTGAGCAGCATTTAGTTACCGAAACGTACACATCACACATCAGCATATAAAAATTATATATTGTAAATGTGTATGTAAAATTATATATAAAAATATACACATCAACACATAAGGGTTCCTTCAAAGCTCTCTGTAGTTTGGCTCACTCCACAATGTGCAGTCTTACATAAATCAGACCTCTATCATACACTAAATAAACAGTATTTAATACAAATGTAACTGCAAGGACACTACTGGACAGCACTTCAAACATCCTCTGGTTCAATTTCATAATTAAACTGCTCTACATAGAAGTGTAAATAAGCTTTGTTTGTTGATAAGCATTAAGATAAAGGAGAGTTTTTCAGGAGGATGATTCTTTACAGTCTGTAAACTATTTAAAATAAAAATTTTAAGCTAAACAATAAATGATTTTAATTCTTTAGTTTGAAAGATTTACTCACACACTGGTTGGCTGGTTGCTTTAAGTGGAACAGAACTGAATCCTGTAAGACAGATAATAGACAGTCAGTTATAATAAAAGCTGCACAGGATTTTACACCTGCATTAAACTTTCTAAATGTGTCTTCAACTACTTCATCACTGCTTTGTTCTTCACTTACCAGCCTTCTTCTTCTTCATCCAGATCAGAACTCCAGCAATAAGAGCAAGAACAGCCACGACTGCACCAACGATGATACCAAGAGATCCTCTACCTACATCTACATCTACAGAACCTGAACCAGAACAGAAGCTCTATTAGAAGCCTAGTCACACTTTCACAATAGAAATGTGGAGATTCTACAGGAACGTGGTTCTCCTACCTGGAGCTTTAAGCACTAAGTCCTTCTCCAGGCTGCTGTGCTGAACCACACAGGTGTATTCATGTTCCTTCAGCTCCTCAGGTGAGACTCTCAGAACGGCTCTCTTCTGGAAGGTTCCATCCTGGTTGGGTAACGTGTCATTGGGGACCACATCCATTTTCTTTCCATCCTTCAGCCAGGTGATATTTATTTCTTTGGAGAAGAAACCTGTAGCGTGACACACCAGCTCTGGTCGAGGGAAGTGCTTGTGGAACACGGAGGCTTCAGGACGATCTGCAGGGACACAGAGGGACATACATGTTTCAACTTATATGATATGAATGATGTGCCTTAATTGTCAAGATTGCTTCTTTTACAACAGCACTGACCATTCTGCTGTTATTGATTAGATGAGAGGAGACACGGCAACTGGGATCAAAGAGCCCCAGGCAAATCATGGATGGAATTCTTACTGGTTCCTTTAGCTCAGGAAAAGTGTGTTATGGACCAAATTAGTCTTGTTGTTTTTCTTTTCTATGTTTTTATCATAGCTGTAGATCTGATGTACAACTTGGATTTTAAAACAAGATTGTTCTGATTACAGCTTGTTTCTGCACCATCACAAGATGGTCAATTGTGGTCATGAAGGGATGCACGTCCTCTGTAGCCTATTTAAATAGGTTGTGGCATTTCATCCATGATTGATTGATTTTGACAAGCCCAAGGTGTGCCAAGAAAATATTAACATGAAACTACAATTATACAGCAGAAATCCTCCTACATCCTCAGCAGAAAACGAAATTCATCAGACCAGGCTACGTTTTCCTAAACTGTTCCCAGTAAATCTGTATGAAAATGGTTGTAGTTACATGAAACAATAACAGAGCAGATCAAATGTCCTACCTTTCCTTTCCAGAGTTGATTTGGCATAAGATGAAAACTCCTTCAGCCTGTCGATACAGACGTTCTTCAGGTAGGACATTCGGGACCCAATATTCTCTCTAAACTTGAGTTTGATCATAATAGTGTTAGCACAATCATTAGCTGGAGTCCAGGTTTCAGTTTTCAGATCCAGACTAATGAAATCTTCTCCATCATAAATGTACTTCTCATATTCTTCAGTGGTGTTGTCATCTAAGATCTTACAGCCGTATCTCCTCTGCAGTGTGTGAATTCCTGTAGATACACAGTGAGAGAAAAAGAATGAATCAATATTTCTGTTTAATGTATTTTAATTCACACCTTTCAACAGGCCTTGTGATTTGATTGGTGGCCTGTCTAAGGTACGTTCCTGCATTTGAGCTGCATTTATGTTTCCAGGGAACCGGACCCACAGTGACCCTGGCCAGCATAAAGTGGTGGTAACAATGAAAAGGAAATCTTGTATAAAATCTTTTCTCTTCTTTGTTTTACATAATTTGATTCCCTAAATCTCACACCGTAATTTTCTATTAGCAATAACATGAACACACCACAACTTGTATTATGCAAAAACAAGTTTTTAAACTTTAGTTCTGGAGGCCTGGAAGAATTTCAAGTTTTTCCTGCTCTCAACACACCTGATTCAAATCCTGAGCACTTTACAATTAGCCCATAACTGGGAGCATTAAGAGAGGGTTTTGGTTAGTAAAAAAGGAACGGCTTCTTAGGACAGTGTTATATTTAAACGTTATTATCCTTCCATGAACAGTTATTTATTTGCGACATGGTAATATATCATAAAAAAATAAGTCAATCAACTGTAGCAGCCTTTCCAACCCGTTAGCACAGAACAAAAACACTCGAACATAAAACTTTTCCTCCTCACCTGTAGAGTTGTTGAAAGTCAGGATGGTGTTGAGGTGTTGCTGTGTATCGTTCATCTCAAGATTTTGCTTCTTCCGGTAGTCTGAACATTCTTCTTTCTTTACCCACTCCATCTTCAGGGTTAGATTTCTGTTGTTGCTGTCATAGTACTGAAACTGCTGTTCATCCACCATGCCAACAGCAATGAACTCTGGGATATGCTGACTTGAAGTGGAAACCATGAAGTAATACTGCAGTGAGTGAGTCTCTGGAAAAAAAAAAAAATAATTTTTTAGTTTGTTTTAATAACAAATTTCCTCTCATCATGAGGTGCCAGATAAGGATTTCTTCTGGAACTTAGCAGGAGACCACTGTTCCATGTACTTAATGAGTGTAATCTAGCCCTAGTTAACTTAAACTAAATTATTGCTGTATTAATCCACCTCATATACAATCACCGGCCATCTTATTGTGAACACCGACAGAGGTCGCCATCTTATCTTCCTCCCGACCTTTAGTTTCTGTGCTCACCTGTCTGTGATCGGCAGCCATTTTATGTGTGAATATAATACCTGGTGTACTTGTTGTATTCTGAGAAGTCTTGTATGATATTCTCTAATTCTAAGTGTTATCATTTCTTGTTTTGTTTACTTCTAGCCTGGACTTGATACGATTTCTTCATTTATTTGTGTTTTGCTCTGTTCGCCTCGGTATTGTGGAACCCTGCTTGTTAAGATGGCTCTCCGGTCCTGCACTTGCTTCCTGTGTGAAGCCGTTTATGCCACATTCACTCATTCATGTAATTATCTCGATGCCATAACTACCACAGTTACAGTTAAATTAACTGCCGACTTCTTCTTAAGTAATAATTAATAATAAAGTAATAATAAAATAATTAATTAATAATTAAGTAATAGATTAAGTAATTAATAATAAAGTAATTAAGCGATAAAGTAATAAATTAATAAAGTAAGTAATTGATAATAAAGTAATTAATAATGAAGTAAGTAATTAATAATAAAGTAATTAAGTAATAAATTAATAAAGTAATAAATTAATAATAAAGTAATTAAGCGATAAAGTAATAAATTAATAAAGTAAGTAATTGATAATAAAGTAAGTAATTAATAATGAAGTAAGTAATTAATAATAAAGTAATTAAGCGATAAAGTAATAAATTAATAAAGTAAGTAATTAATAATAAAGTAATTAAGCGATAAAGCAATAAATTAATAAAGTAAGTAATTGATAATAAAGTAAGTAATTAATAATGAAGTAAGTAATTAATAATAAAGTAATTAAGCGATAAAGTAATACATTAATAAAGTAAGTAATTAATAATAAAGTAATTAAGCGATAAAGTAATACATTAATAATAAAGTAATTAAGCGATAAAGTAATAAATTAATAAAGTAATTAAGTAATAAGGTAAGTAATCAATAATAAAGTAATAAATTAATTAAGTAATATAGTAAGTAATTAGTAATAAAGTAAGTAATTAATAATAAAGTAATTAAGTGATAAAGCAATAAATTAATTAAGTAATATAGTAAGTAATTAGTAATAAAGTAAGTAATTAAGTGATAAAGCAATAAATTAATTAAGTAATATAGTAAGTAATTAGTAATAAAGTAAGTAATTAATAATAAAGTAATTAAGGGATAAAGTAATAAATTAATTATATCTTATATACGCTCAACGAGTCCTTGGAATCTTCTGGAACATGAATACGTGACCAAGCGCAATTGCAACTGCGTCACAGATGTATTGCTTTATCGTTATACTTAATATAAATAAATAAATACATAAACTATATGTATTTAAGCACATAAATTAAGTCAGCTTCTCTGGTGTATTTTGATTCTTTGTTTTTGTTGTTTCTTCGATTTATTCTACCTACCGAGATCTACTGTTTCGACTTTAATTTAATTAGTTGAAATAATAAATCAATAAAACTATTTACTATATCTATAAATCTGATCTACTATATCTATAGGTATCTATATCTATAAATCAAAATCAACGGAACACCCCGACCAAAGAAAGATCGTATTAAAAGATTTGTATGTAAAGTGCGTTACAAATAAAATGTATTATTATTATTACTATTATTATTATTATAAAGAATTATTGTAACGCTGCTCGATACAGGCAGGAACTCTTCTCTACTCATAATCCAGTCTCTTACACCAGGAACGGTGTAATTGTTTAAATATGAAGATTTCATTAAAGTAAAATAATTATTAATCTAATAATCTAACAATTGTGTAAATACCTAATAAAAATAATCCAGCTCACCCGCAGATGTTTGATGTAGAACACAGAATAAGAAAACTGCCCGTAATAACAGCATCCTGTGATAAATTGTTTCCAGATTTCAAAAATAAGGTGAAACTCTTCTTTAAAGGTGTTTCGCCGCAGTCGTTTTCCCCTTGTTCCCGTGTTTTAAAGCTCGCCATGGCGGATCTGGTTCGTCCCTTCCACACTAATTTTAATGTTAGCCTTGGAAATTGTATCGAAATGGAGCCGAGCTTCATCGTCCTTCTCTTCGTTCTCTTCATCAGAGCAAGGGCAGAGAAGTAGAGAGAAGTCCGCCGCTCTCCTCGTGTGGGTTGTTTGCCAATCTGAACTGCACGTTCCCTCCGTCTCGGTCCCAGCAGAGCAAGAGCAGAGCGGTAGAGTCTGTCAATCTGAACTGCACGTTCCCTCCGTCGCCTGGTCCAGGTAGAGTCTGTCAATCTGAACTGCACGTTCCCTCCGTCGCCTGGTCCAGGTAGAGTCTGTCAATCTGAACTGCACGTTCCCTCCGTCGCCTGGTCCAGGTAGAGTCTGTCAATCTGAACTGCACGTTCCCTCCGTCGCCTGGTCCAGGTAGAGTCAGCCAATCTGAACTGCACGTTCCCTCCGTCGCCTGGTCCAGGTAGAGTCAGCCAATCTGAACTGCACGTTCCCTCCGTCGCCTGGTCCAGGTAGAGTCAGCCAATCTGAACTGCACGTTCCCTCCGTCGCCTGGTCCAGGTAGAGTCTGTCAATCTGAATTGCACGTTCCCTCCGTCGCCTGGTCCAGGTAGAGTCTGTCAATCTGAACTGCACGTTCCCTCCGTCGCCTGGTCCAGGTAGAGTCAGCCAATCTGAACTGCACGTTCCCTCCGTCGCCTGGTCCAGGTAGAGTCTGTCAATCTGAATTGCACGTTCCCTCCGTCGCCTGGTCCAGGTAGAGTCTGTCAATCTGAACTGCACGTTCCCTCCGTCGCCTGGTCCAGGTAGAGTCTGTCAATCTGAACTGCACGTTCCCTCCGTCGCCTGGTCCAGGTAGAGCGGTAGAGTCTACGGCTCTGGTTTGGGTGGTTTGGTTGTCTGCCAATCAGAATTCATCAGGATTCGCGTCATAAGTTTCCGGGCAGAATCCAGGTTTGCACCTTTTAAAACACACAGGTTCGTTTTTACAGACGATTTGATGTTTAATGATCATGATTAATTTAACACACAGTAGATTTATTAGCCATAAACCAACAGACTGTAAACGATTATATACATTTTACAGAAGCCACTGGTCAAATAAGCATGATTGTAGAATTTCCAGGTAAGTACATTAACCAACAATCAGAAAGTTTGATAACAGGCGCACAAGAATTAAATAAAGAGAAATAACTAAAACCACATATAATATTTCATTAGTATACATTGTTTAAACCACATTTATCTTTTATAATACAAGATTATTCTGTGTTAAGGAGAGACATAAAGGCAGGTATATTGTGAGAGGGAGTAAGATTAAAGATAGCTAAACGAACTGGTATACAACGTTTTTGTTATTAATATTAATTAAGATTATAAATCCATAATAATCCTAAAATAAAAATATTATTAATAAAAATTGCTTTATGCAACACATTAAAACAATATTTGTTTTTGTTTCTTGTAGAATTATTTTAGTGTTCTATAAAAAAACCACATATTTAGTGCAGTTAAAGCATCCAGTCTTAAACCCATAACAGAGGAGAAAGTTTAAATTATTCAGATGATATGATCGTGTTTTTATAATAAATGTTTCATAATTCTTAATTAATTTAGGTACACGATCTGTGCAGTACTGTAAGATAATGAGTTATTATCACACTTAATAACCTTTTACTTTCTAAATCCTCCAACTTAACCTGAGGTTGTTTTTCTACACACAGCAGTGATGCCAGAACTTTTATATTCTGGATAAATGTCAGTAATATTAAAAGTTACCTGATTCACTGTGCAGTCCTGTTTTAATGGAATATTATCTATCAAGCACACTAGAGGACCAAAATATCTAGAAAAGCCTCCTAATTATGTTTACTGTAGGTGTTTCAGGTGTATAAAACCGATGATATAAATTATGTTTCCAATTTTACGCACCACATTTTCCACCAGTGTTTGGGATGTATTAAAACTGAAAATGCCAGCACTATTAACTCCTTACTGAAACCTGCTAATATTGTAAAATCTAATAAATAAAAACATTTTAAAACAAGTGGGTCCTCAGTAATATGGACTTTCTTAAAATCCCCCCCCCCCCCAAAAAAAACAGCTTCTAAACACCTGAATCTAAATAATCTAAATGAACCTTTTAGATTCAGATCTTTTAGCAGCCGCAGTAAAATTTGTAGAAAAGTGTGACAGACAATAACAGGAAACAATTCCATGTTATATAATTGTTTTAATAATTATAAACAAGACATTTTTTTACATATAAATAAAAAAAAAACTTTCTTTTGAAATAATAATACACAATTAATAATTCCACAATCAGCAAACAGACCATTCACTCTTTTTGTTTAAAAAAAAAAAGTAAAAAAATAAATTTTCTTGTGTAACAAGAGGACACATGCCATAAACACCATTGCTTTCTTTACCAACAGACATTTAAGAGAATCCAAAATTTACACTTTCATCTGGAATGGCAAAGTTCAAGCAATTAAGTATTAAGGGCCTCACTCAAGGGCCTAACATATATACTACTAGCTTAGGTATATAATATTGAGTTATATAATCAGTTTAGTGTTATTAGTTTATATTATTTATTCATCTTTCTGGTTTAAATCTAGAATAAATGGACTGTGGTATGTCGAGGCCTCCTATTTCTTTACAAAGGGTTCAGATTTACTAGTCCAGCAGCACAAACACTGCAGAAATGAGATCTCAGTACGTGTGGATCAAATGTTCTTTTTCATCAAACATCATTCAGATATTTAAGACATCTGCTACTGGCCTTGTTTAAAATAAAGATTTTAATGTTGATCTACTTCTGACATTAATATTAGTGTTTATGTTTCTGCTCTACATTAATGCCACTATACGTTGTTAATAAAGTTAATAGTCAACTAATGACACATGACAGGTTATCAGTTAAAAGAATTTGGCAGAATTTGCCTTAATTATTTTATAATATAATAATGTTTTCTGCATCCTCTGAAAGCTGTACACACTAATCCTGTACATACTGTCCTATTCATTCTTCCATTCATTCTGTGTAAATGTTTAGATTCTCTCAACACTACAAAACACTGTTTTTTTCTTCTTCTTACCCAAGTACAAAAACTACTGAAAACTGTATAAAGTTATGATTCTGCATGAATGACCACATAATATACAGATGTCTTAAGAGAGACTACAAATATGTTGGTACTTATGACATTTAACAGTTGCATTTATCAAAAATAACTTAATCAAGCAATCAAGTGTTAAGGGCCTCACTCAAGGGCCCAACAGCATCAACTTGGCTGTGGTGAGGCTTCGACCAGCAACCATCTGATCACCAGTCTGGTTCTTTTTTCTTCCAATTTCCCCGACAGTTGCAGCTTAGTTATCTGAAACTGCCAGAAATCATTCTACTTAACAGCACTGAACCAGCCTCATCTTGTGTGTTTCTGTTTTCTCATTTTTTCTTCCAAACTTCCTTCTAGAAAACAAAAGAAAGAAAAATCTCATCAGTGCTAATGTGAGCAGCATTTAGTTACAGAAACGTACACATCAGTGTATGAGCTATATGTCTTTATCTGTGCGAGCATCATGCAGATCTACACATAATTGTTCCTTTATAGCTCTCTGGAGGTTCACTCACTTTACAATGGCTCACTTTACCAGACCTTTATCATACACTAAATAAACAGTGCGAGGAGCCTATCGGACTTCTAACATCCTCTGTTTCTATTTCATCATTAAACTGCTCTGATTGATTTTGTACAATTTGAGCCACATAATGAATTCTGTTTTGTTTCTGACACCTTCTAAATGTTCCACCAAGCTCAACACCTCTGTAGATCAGCACAATGAGATCAGATGTGCACACTGGCTCCTCTGCAGGCTTTTGTTTAAAATGCTTACCCATAATGCCCCGTCTATATCACTACACAATGATGCATACATATAATCTACATATAAGTACAAATCAGCCTTTAGTTGTTTTGTTTGTTGAAAAGCATTAAGATAAAGCAGAGTTTTTAAGGAGGATTCTTTACAGTCTGTAAACTATTTAAAGTTGATTATTTTTTAAAGATGAACAATAAATGATTTTAATTTTTAAGTTTGAAATATTTACTCACACACTGGTTGGCCGGTTGGTTGAGGTGGAACAGCACTGAATCCTGTAAGACAGATAATAGACAGTCAGTTATAAAAAGAGCTGCACAGGAATTTACACCAACATCAAACTGTGTAAATGTGTCTTCTACTTCATCACTGCTTTGATCTTCACTTACCAGCCTTCTTCTTCTTCCTCCAGATCAGAACTCCAGCAATCAGAGCAACCAGAACAGCAGTCACAGCTGCACCAACGATGATACCAAGAGATCCTCCACCTACATACACAGAACATGAACCAGAACAGAAGCTCTATTAGAAGCTCTAATCACACTTTCACAATAGAAATGTGGAGATTCTACAGGAACGTGGTTCTCCTACCTGAAGCTTTAAGCACTAAGTCCTTCTTCAGGCTGCTGTGCTGAACCACACAGGTGTATTTGTGTTCCTTCAGCTCCTCAGGTGAGACTCTAAAAACGGCTCTCTTCTGGAAGCTTCCATCCTGGTTGGGTAACGTGTCATTGGGGCTCACATCCATTTTCTTTCCATCCTTCAGCCAGGTGATATTTATTTCTTTGGGGAAGAAACCTGTAGCGTGACACACCAGCTCTGGTCGAGGGAAGTGCTTGTGGAACACGGAGGCTTCAGGACGAACTGCAGAGACACAGAGGGAAATACATTTTTCAACTTATGAGATATGAATGATGTGCCTTAATTGTGAATATTGCTTCTTTTACAACAGCACTGACCATTCTGCTGTTATTGATTAGTATTGATTAGAAAAACGACAACTGGGATCAAAGAGCACCAGCCAAATCCTAGATGGAATTCTTACTGGTTCCTTTAGCTCAGTAGGAGTGTGTTATAGACCGAATCAATCTTATTGGTATTCTTTTCTATTTTTTACAATTACAATTAGAATGAGATCACCCTCAGCAGAAAACGAAATTCAGACCAGGCTACGTTTTCCTAAACTGTTCCCAGTAAATCTGTATGAAAATGGTTGTAGTTACATAAAACAATAACAGAGCAGATCAAATGTCCTACCTTTCCTTTCCAGAGTTGATTTGGCATAAGATGAAAACTCCTTCAGCCTGTCGATACAGACGTTCTTCAGGTAGGACTTTCGGGACCCAATATTTTCTTTTAATTTGAGTTTGGTAATAATAGTGTTAGCACAATCATTAGATGGAGTCCAGGTTCCAGTTTTCAGATCCAAACTGATGAAATCTTCTCCATCAAAAATGTACTTCTCATATTCTTCAGTGGTGTCGTTATCATAGATCTTACAGCCGTATCTCCTCAGCAGTGTGTGAATTCCTGTAGATACACAGTGAGAGAAAAATAATTCATCAATATTTCTGTTTCATGTATTTTAATTCACACCTTTCAACACCCCATGCGATAGATTGGTGACCTGTCTAATGTACTTTCCTGCATTGGAGCTGCATTTATGTTTCCAGGGAACCGGACCCACAGTGACCCTGGCCAGCATAAAGTGGTGGTAACAATGAAAATGAAATCTTGTATAAAATCTTTTCTCTTTTTTATTTTACTTCATTTGAGTCCCTAAATCTCACACCGTAATTTTCTATTAGCAATAACATGAACACACCACAACTTGTATTATGCAAAAACAAGTTTTTAAACTTTAGTTCTGGAGGCCTGGAAGAATTTCAAGTTTTTCCTGCTCTCAACACACCTGATTCAAATCCTGAGCACTTTAAAATTAGCCCATAACTGGGAGCATTAAGAGAGGGTTTTGGTTAGTAAAAAAGGAACGGCTTCTTAAGACAGTGTTATATTTAAACGTTATTATCCTTCCATGAACAGTTATTTATTTGCGACATGGTAATAATCATAAAAAAATAAGTCAATCAACTGTAGCAGCCTTTCCAACCTGTTAGCACAGAACAAAAACACTTGAACATAAAACCTTTTCTCTTCACCTGTAGAGTTGTTGAAAGTCAGGATGGTGTTGAGGTGTTGCTGTGTATCGTTCATCTCAAGATTTTGCTTCTTCCGGTAGTCTGAACATTCTTCTTTCTTTACCCACTCCATCTTCAGGGTTAGATTTCTGTTGTTGCTGTCATAGTACTGAAACTGCTGTTCATCCACCATGCCAACAGCAATGAACTCTGGGATATGCTGACTTGAAGTGGAAACCATGAAGTAATACTGCAGTGAGTGAGTCTCTGGAAAAAAAAAAAAATAATTTTTTAGTTTGTTTTAATAACAAATTTCCTCTCATCATGAGGTGCCAGATAAGGATTTCTTCTGGAACTTAGCAGGAGACCACTGTTCCATGTACTTAATGAGTGTAATCTAGCCCTAGTTAACTTAAACTTAGTTATTGCTGTAGGTATTAATCCACCTCATATACAATCACCGGCCATCTTATTAGGAACACCGACATTTTGTCACATCTGCTGCTGAAACAATTCATCTCAGAGGTCGCCATCTTATCTTCCTCCCGACCTTTAGTTTCTGTGCTCACCTGTCTGTGATCGGCAGCCATTTTATGTGTGAATATAATACCTGGTGTACTTGTTGTATTCTGAGAAGTCTTGTATGATATTCTCTAATTCTAAGTGTTATCATTTCTTGTTTTGTTTACTTCTAGCCTGGACTTGATACGATTTCTTCATTTATTTGTGTTTTGCTCTGTTCGCCTCGGTATTATGAAACCCTGCGTGTTTAAGATTGCTATTAGATGATTTAATCCACAACGAAAACAGAAGAACTTTGATAAACGCGATTTTGGAGCATCCGGTTGCTGTACAGTAATTACCACAGGTAACATTTAACTGTCGACTTCTTCTCAAGTAATAAAGTAATTCATTAATAAAAAAGTAATTAAGTAATAAAGTTCCCTTCCAACTAAACGCTTATACGCCCAACGATTCGTAACCTCAGTAAAAACGCCCTATTTCATCATTGTGTAGTGCATGGAATGTTCTGGAACACCCAATGCATACGCGGCCAAGCGCAACTGAACCTGCCCCACTAATGTCTTGCTCTATTAGATCTACTGATTTACTTAATATGAATAAATACATAATCTATATATATTTATATATTCTACCTATCGAGATCCCCTTCTGTTTCGACTCGTTCAGTGAAACGCCTTTAATTTCGTGCTATAATAACATATATCTATATAGATGTGCAGCCTGTAATCTAGTTTTAATAAGAATAAATTAATAACACTTACAAATATGTACTTGATCTATAAATCTGAGTTTTATAAATCAACAGAACACCCCGAATAAAGAAAAAAACTCTTCTTTACTTTCATAATCGAGTCTCTAAGATACTTCATTAATGGTTTTTTCACCAGAAGTCCTAATACAGTGGTCAGTAAATGCACAGAAGGAAAGGTGAAGTTCTTTAAATATGAAGATTTCATTAAGATAAAACACCTAATAATTGTGTAAATACCAAATAAAAATAATCCAGCTCACCCGCAGATGTTTGATGTAGAACACAGAGGAGTAATAACACTTTCCATAACAGCATGATGTAATTCATTTTTTCCTGATTTCAACAAAAAACTGCTGCAACTTTTCTTCAGTAGAGGTTCGTCGCAGTCGTCTTCCCCTCGTCCCCGTGTTTCAGGAGTCGCCACAGCGGATCTGCTTCGCAAGCCCGCCATCGCGCAATTTACCACCTGAATTTTCGGTCACCTGAATTTTCGGTCACCTGAATTGTGCGCCTCCTCGGTGTCCTCGGCCCCAGCAGAACAGAGCGGTAGAGAGAACTGAGCACAGACTCTCACACAGGGAACCGCTGTAACGGGGGGCGGTGACTTTTTTCTGCGCAGCTTCCGGGTTGTGGGCTGGTGAATAATTCCAAACATCCAATTTCAAGCCATAGAGCCCCATTCATTTCCACTACTTATCAAACATTTTTAGCTGTATGTTGCTTTGTTAAAAAAAAAGAAAAAAAGAATTTGATGTCATTAATATACTTAATACTGTTATTGTTTAGCATTTGCTCAGCACTAAATGTTACATGTTTATTTTAATTAATAGGTATAACTGAATTTAGCTCAGACAGTTAAGCTCAATTAATGACACTAGAGTCTTTTCACCTCAAATGAGTTGATTAATCGAGAGTCTTGTTACAGAAATGATAATAAAACATTAGAGCCATAATAAATCATGCTACTTTTACTTTCATACTTAAGTACATTTGAAGGTCAATTTAGTTTAGTACTTTTACTTAAGAAGGTAAAGAGTATTTTTACTTTTACTACTACTTTTACTGGAGTAATATTTTACCTTGGATATCTCTACTTTAACTCAGCTACATGGTTTGTGTACCTTGTCCACCACTTACATTGACAAAATGAACTTGTGCATATTCATAATGAATTCATTCATGTATTACATGCAATTAATGATTAATCACTCATGAAATAAGAGATGAATTAATGCTATTAATGCCAAAATGATTATTATTATTATGAATCCTCAGGAAAGTGAAGGGAGATTATAGTTTATGCAAAAAAAAAAAAAAAAAACTCTTTAATCTCTGTACTGTATATTGTCTTTGCTTAATGATATCACATTATGTAATGTATGCTAATATACTGTGTGTTACATCAATCTTCCACTTCATATACCGAATTGACATTAAAGCAGATGCAGTAAATGTAAACGCAGTTGAAAATACCCAGAAATTGTACAAATGTTTATTATTTAGTGTTTAATATTTCATTCACTGCTGCCTGTCCCATATGAGACCCATATTGCACCTTTTAAAAAACAAAAGGTTCGTTTTACAGACGATTTGATGTTTAATGATCATGATTAATTGAACACACAGTAGATTTATTAGCCATAAACCAACAGACTGTAAACGATTATATACATTTTACAGAATCCACTGGTCAAACAAGCATGACTGTAGAATTTACAGGTACATTAAAAATCAGGACGTTTGATAGCAGACGTACAAGATTTAAATAAATAGAACTAATTAAAACCACATTATTCATTTTGTATAAATATATTTTATATACAAGGTTATTCTGCATTAAAGAGGGACAGAAAGGAAAAAAGGGAGTGGAAACAATGATCCAGTTTTCAAAATGTGGTGGATTATTAGCACAATGTAATTTCTAATATCTCATCATCCAACTCCTGATCATTTATGATAAACTTGCTGCTCTTTATTAATAATGTTTCATAACTAAACATCTCACTCCAACGTCACTATAATAATTTCTGATATAAAGCACTGGAATAAACATCATGGGGATCCACCATGTTCTTGTTGTAGAAGTGCAGAGCAGCATAAATCACCAAGTCATGATTTTCATCCTGTAATCACACAGAACATAAATACATATAAAAGAAATAAAAACGCTGATCGCTTCCAGACTTAAGAAAAATATCTAGCTAAATATGGACCCGTCGGCGAGTCACAATCCTGTAGTGTGAACAGTGTTGCGATTAGATTGTGATTGTTATAAATGCAAGATACAGAGGAGTTGCAAATGTGTGGGACAGAAGCATAATGCAGTTTATATCGGAATACATCGACACACACACAAGCTTTACAGTATTTGTGACCTTATTGTCCACGCCAAACCAAAATACAAACAATTCATTGCAAAAAAAACACCCCAAAACATTAACTTTCAGCTCTGGATAGAACAGACGCCCCCTGCGGGTCGAGTAGCCAAATGCGCTCAGATTCGTTTATTTTTACTTCGAGCTCTCGATTATTGTTGACGTGCATTTTTGGACGTGTTATCATTAAACCCCTCATCACTTCTCACATGTGTTTTTGTGACAAAACGTAGTTTGGGAGACCAGACAGACACTGATGTGAGATTTCTCCTGGTAATAGACGCACCTCGATCTCACTCCGCCTCCGTTTGCGCGTTCACGTGGAGCGCGCGCCACACTAAGGGCTGTACCAAAGTAATCAGGACTGAGGGGGGTGGATTATAAAGCCTTGCAACAGTGAGTGAGCACAAGAGCACACTTAACTTCTTTAAAACGACTGAAGAAGACTGTGCCTAAATTTGCCCCAACACCTCATGAGGAAATCTAATATCATATTTTACTGAAAATGATGCCGGAACCTACATGTGTAAGGTGTTTCTTCCATTCTCCTTTTCTAGCTGCACTTCCATGGAGTGTCGGTTGAGTGTGCTCTTGTGCTTTTTTTTTTGTGTTATTTAATTTTTTTTTATTTTTAAACCAACAATATTACATAAGCATACATATAACATATGAGTGCATATTATCAAAAACAATAAGCAAAATATGTTGAACAACAACAGAGAAATAAAAAGTATAAACAAAAGAAAAAAAAACAAGTCAATAAAAGCTAAATTGGTAAATAAATGAGAATCTCCTTAGAAAATGCTATTCTTATATACATTTAAAGTGTTTTAAAACAGTTACCAATTTACTTTTTTTTATTTAATGAGGGGCTCAAAGAATTAATTGTAAACATATTTTCAAATCTGAATTTATAGAAATAAAAGATGAATTTTTAAATGTATGAATATAATATTTAGCTATTATTATTGTTATTATTATTATTAAGTTAATTATATAAGACCTAATAGGATGGAAATTAGGGTTATCAAATATAAAAAAAAAATATTGACTTTTAATTGGAATATCTTTGCCAGTTCTAACCAAAAAGAAAATTTGTAGACACATTCAAAAAATAAATAATTAATTGATTCATTAAAGCATTTACAGAAGATACACCTATGTTAAAATTGAGCATTTTAACAGAAATGTTAAAAAAAATCTACTTAATCTAGCATTGACTGGGTAGCGTTTATGAAGTATTTTAAAAACTACATCTCTTATTTTATTATTAATTACAAATTTATATAATACAGTTCAACTTAACTGCCTTTTTTAAATATCTCCAGGTATATGAAAGATACTTCTTAAACTAAAATTTTTGGTAAGAAAGTTTCAAATATATTTGTTATTCATTTATTTATCCATTATATTAATCCCTTCAATATAAATTGTAAGATCTAGGGACAATGTGTTGTTGGGAGTGTGCTCTTGTGCTCACTCACTGTTGCAGGTCTTTATAATCCACCCCCCTCAGTCCTGATTACTTTGGTACAGCCCTTAGTGTGGCGAGCACTCCACGTGAACGCGCAGACGGAGGCGGAGTGAGATTGGGGGCAGGTGCTGGTGCAAATTTAGGCACAGTGTTCTTCAGTCAGGGGAAGGTGTTGGGGTAATGGAATGTGTGATTGGTGAAACTTCATAAATGGCAAAATATTTTTACCCCAAACCTTTTTTTAACCACAATGCACATACAAGCATGGATTAACACACACATTTTCATAGAATCATTGTGCTGTGATAGATTGAGCATTTTGCAGGGACAGACCAACAGGCTGATTTAGTCTGTTAGTGAGGAGGGGACAGTTTGTGTCATTCGTGTGGAGTGAAAACCACAACGACTTAAAAGACTCCCGATTACAAGAGATCAAGTCGTGTTGTGAACTGTACAGAGATCTGACAGCTCCTAAAGTCGTGTGTGTGTGTGTTTCAATCAGTCTACACGAACTATGGTTTCTTATTAACGTTGTAATAAATTCAAATGAATAATTCTATAATATAATAATAATTATTATATTCACCTTGTTTGCTTGTGCTTCAGTGTTGAGATCTGAAAGTAAAATCACAGAAAAATAATTTCAGTCTGTTTATTAACATTTTATTGGCATTGTAGTTTTATATGTTTAATGTACACATAAAAATATTAATATTTTATTAGACTGTACATGTGACCTGTTTTTCTGTGCATCATTATTATGTAGATAAGGAAGATAATGAGAATTATAAGAAGAATCAGAACCACTGCACCAAAACCCCCAACCAGCATAAAGAAATTACCAGCAGATATAAAACCTGTAAAATGTAATACAAAATAGCTTTATTGTTTATATTACATTTATTTTAAAAGAAATCTAGAAATTTGTGATAATATAAAGACGTTTAAAGAGAATTAATTTACACAAACCTGCTGATCTGTGAGAGGGTTCAGAAAGACTTTCATTTCTCTCTGAATAAAAAAGGATTATTGTTACATAAATCATCTCTAGCAGCATTAAAGAAATATTATAATGTGTAGAACTTCACCTTCTGCTCTGTCTGAAGGTTCAGAAATACTTTCATTTCTCTCTGAAAAGAGATTATTTCACTACATAAACCATCTACAGTAATATAACCATTTTTAATTACAGAATATTTACCTCTCACATGTAGATAGGTGGATTTGCTGAAGGTCACTTCCTGTCCATCTGTTCTCTTGTATCCACAGTAATAATGAGCTGAATCTAAAAGATCTACTGCAGTTATTGTGAGAGACGTATTTCTGTTCTCTACACTCATCACCATTCCATTATTTTCATTAGGATTGTAACATTCTGCTGATGAACCAGATGATGTAAAATACTTGCACTTAAGAAAACGTGGTGCTGAAGAACTGGTGTGTTTATACCAGTAGATGTAACCTGAACTTCTCAGCTCATGTTGGCACCACATGGTGATGTTCTCTCCAGGTTCTGCTTCCAAACAGTTCAGCATCTCCAACAACAAACCTGCAACACACACAAGGTTTTTCTTTACTTTTTAACATTCATTTGTACTAATGATTTGATTCTGGTCAGAGTGGGTCCAGCACCAAAAACACTGGGTGCAAGACAAGAATACACACTTTTGGGAAGTAAAAGGAAACCAAATTGTGAACAAGGAGAGAACATGCCAAAATACTACACATTCACCGAAAGTAAGGAACTAAAGCCCAGTCCCCAGAACCCATGATGCTGTACTATTATCAACCAGCTGTATCACTGTTAAAATATTTTGAGTCATCAATAGTTTTAGCCAGACAGAATAAATTTATCTTTCAATTCTCTACAAATTAACTGGAATGAATGAATAAATAAATAAAATCAATTCACTCACCCATCGTACAGAGAAAGAAAATCCTCATCACGTGCTGAACCATCGCTGCTGTGAATCAGAACAGAGACAGAGAGGAAATGTTCATCTACTGAATGAGGGTTTATCTGGCTGTAGAGGGGCGTGGTGTTATGAGGAGCGTCCACATACATTTGATCTAGAGTACAAACTACAGCTACAGGGACCAAAATTTGATCTCCATCTCACAAATAAAATGGAAGTCTTATATCAGTCATATTAGTCTCACCTTTTTGGAAAAAAAAAAACATTTTAGAAAATCTTGTTTTTGCAAATCTATGTGAGGAAGGAAAATGTTTCTGTGGTTTTAGAGCAGCAGAAGTGCAAAAGCTGCTGGTGGTCAGATCCTAATGAGACATTAAGATGTGTGTCAGTGGTTTGCACTACAGACTGGTACAGGCTGTGTCTGTGTGGTTTTAAGGCCTCAGCAGGGGAAAGGGTATCTAACGTCAGTCGGTGGTTGGAAAATATCCATGCATGTCTTTCTCTGAAATGGACAGAAGCTTCTGCATGTTCTGGAACAAAGGCTGTGGTTTGTTGTGTGGCTGGTCTTCATACACTAACAAGAGCAACTAGTTACTAGTTTTGTTTAGAGCTTTTAGTTTTATATTGTAAACCTTATAAAATACACATAACTACACAGTTATTACTATTTAGTTATTTTAACTCCATATATCTGTTTGGATCATGACATTATGAAAGCAGAACTAGTTTGAAATCTGTATAATTAGTACAAGTACAACTGCTGGATATCACATATTTACTCTATTATAACTTTGGCTTTTATATTAAGTCTTTTTTGTAATTAAATGCTGGTCAGGGTCGCAGTTGAATTAGCACCACCAGAATTCGGTGCATCTAGAAATACTGTACATACTGGAGAGAGAATCACTCCATTAAAGTGCATTACACAAAAAAGGGCTGTATTCACTCAATCACTGACACACAGGGACAATCTGTTCATGTTCTATTCTGGTCAGGGTTGCAGTGGATCCAGCAGCACCACGACTGAAGCCACATCCTGCTTTTTTGGGCTTTGTGGCCAGACTACCTAAGAAACTTTCTGTTAATAATATAAAATACATTCAATTAAAAAAAATGTTCGTTTTTTTTATTATATTTAAAACCTCAAATCATTCGAAAATGTTTAAATTCTCTTCTGATTAAGGGTGATTAAGGGCAACAGTAAAAAAAACTACTACATTACTAAATGTAGGACTTACACAGAATCAGAACAAAGGAGTTACACACAAAAAATACCTCTTTCTTAGAAAATTATGATGTTTACTTAGAGAAAGGAAAATAATAAAACGCACTGAATGTTTCACTAAAGTAGATTCGAAACGAACCAATCGGCAAAACAAAAGAATCAGACGAATCAAAATCCTGAACACGAATCAGCGGGGTGAGCCGACTCGGTTCAGAAGTCTAATAAAACAAAACGCTAGACTAAGAGAACGCTAGGTGGAACTGCGACCGGGATCAGTATGTTGAATAATCTGTTCCCAACCACCAACCAATACTTCCTTCACAAACCTAACTAATAAAAAAGAAAAAATGGCTAGAGTCGGTTCACTAAACCGAGTCACTCCGGGAGCTACTAAGCAAATGCGAATGTACACGTGAGAATGTGGATCATAGATTCGATGTCGGTAAAAATTTACTCATTAAAGATTTAATAAGAAAACTTATATTATATTAACCTATATTAAACTTATATTAACTTTAAAAAATATATTAGCGATAAACCGTAACAGCGGACTGCTACCCTACCGTATAAGGAACCGACTCACTGGGCTTCACTTAAATAACTCCTGAATCAGCTGTGAATGATTAACGCTGATGAGCGCTGCGGCTCTTGGGGTTTGTAGTTCTACTAGAACTACAGTATTAGTATTAGTGATCATGCGCCCCCTCTACTGGTGTAAAACGGTATCACAGGACGATTCGGTATAATCTTTAAGGTTTTCATTCTAAAATATAATTTAACAGTATTAACCACTTACTCCTGGTCAGAGTTGCAAGTTTACGCGAAGTAAAAGTTCTATTCTATTTTATTTATTACTAATTTATTTGGAAAATGGAAAATGAAAATGTTAAATGTATTTAAAACTCATATACTATATAAAAGTAAGGGTTGTAAGCACCAATATCATATTTGATTACAGCTTTTTAGTTATTTTTTCTCAAATGACAACAGATTAAACAGGCAGTTTATTATTTATTCTAAATGTACATAATGTAAACAAATTAAATACAAAGTAAACATTTTACCAGTACAGAAGAACAGAGAAAAAACAACAACACATTAAACATCATAAAACAGATCTGAAATGACTTCAGTCCTTTTTTCCATTTTGGCAGATTTTAAAGGAAAAACAAAAGTAATGTCGACATTTATACTAAATAAATATAGAAATTCTCAATACATTTACATTACGCTAACATACATGTTTTACATGTCGGATCTACATAAACTACCAAACTTCAAAAGTTTGATAATCATGAAGACCTCATGCAACGGTTCCAAAACTATAAGAGTCACGGTAAAAAGGAAGTAAAATTGGTTCTACAGGACTCCTAATGAAAAAGAAGAAAAAAGGTTCCTACCAAATAAATAGGCCTATGGACAGGGGGACGTGGTGCAATTTATTTTTATTTTTGTTTGTACTACTGAGTCTATTTGCCTGCAAATCGTTTAACCAGTTTTTAAAAAAGACCTTTCAGTCGCAACATCATGAAAATGTTGCTTTCAGCAGTGATGTTGTAATCCTGCATCGTCTTGTTGGACTCGAGGTTGTAGCCGTGGAAGACCAGCCTCAGCTCATCCACCAGTACTCCCTCTTTTTGGGAGACCTTCTGCATCAGCTGAGCCACGGTTTCTTCATCTGTGACCTCATAGGTTCTAATTTGACCCTTAGGGTTCCTCATGAACACTTGGAAAGGCGTGGAGGTCACTGAGATCTGTAGCATCACGGTGGATCCTAATTTTAAGCTGAAGTCACTCACGGTCTTCTCGTGGTCCAGCTGAGTGGTGAATGAAAGCTTCAGATCTGAGGTGCTGGTGTTCGGGGTGATGGTGCACTTCAGCTCATTAAAAGTGGTGCTTGGTGTGGTGTGCAGTGCACAACCTGTGTTTCTCCACTCACCATTTTAATAGTGAGCTCCATGGTGTCCAATGATTAATGACCTTTAAAGAGAATAAAGTTCAAGTCCTAGCTGGTAGAATTGAGATTGTAACCACCATTACAATCTCTTATACGATTTGAACAAAGATTCATTTGAACATGTAATTTATAAAACTTTATGATATTCATTATTAGTAAGTGGATTTAAAATTAATACAGTATAAAAATAAAAGCTACACCTTAAACACCTTTTAAACTAATTACTTTAATAAATTAACCAGACTGAACATAATTCATTATCTATTTTCTTTATTTTATTATCATTATTATCCATCTATATCACAAATAACTAGAACCTTTTAAATAAATTAAGCTTTTAAAGCTTTGGCGTCTCCACCAGTTCCAGGAAATGTTCTCATTTTCCTGCAGATCACTGAGGTATGACAGCGGGCCCAGATTTCGCTTTCCAAATCTGTTTCTGGTTTTCTGTCCAAATATGGTATCTGGTGTAGAAACTGGTGCCAAAGTCTGGTTTGCAGACCAGTAGTATTAAAATTGAATTGTATGCTCTAAAAAGTCTATGCTCACAACTTCCATAATGTATTAAATATACTGTATACTACAAAATACACAAGCATATACTATAATCTATATACTGTGTACTACATATTATGTCAGTATATACACTGTATACCTCCTTTCACCTCAGTTTTGTCATGTAATGTGTCATCTTGAAATAACATATACAAGCAAGACTTCTGATAGAGTTATATTTTATGTTTTATAAAAATTGTTTATGTTTTTTGAAAAAAACAACAGAGATTAAGTGAATTAAATTTACAACCTAACAGTAGAAGGTAACAACACAATAACAATACAATAGAAAATAGTATATTAACACAAACTGTTGGTCCAGGCAGTGATTACAAATGCAAACATGAGAACAAATGTAATGAATAACATTTAAACAGGGAACATTTCAGTACTGGAATGTGAATTGTGACTGACTGCAAACTTGCATAAGAGAATGTGATGCTAACTGTTTTTACTTGGATTTTTTAACACTTAGAGTTTAACTACATTCCTCCTCTCAGTCGGTGTAACATAGTAATGGTGCCTAATGGAGTGATGTTGTAATCCCGCAGCCTCAGGCCGGACTCGAGCTGTTGGCCGTTGATGATCAGCCTCTGCTCGTCCACCGGTACGCCCTCTTTGTTGCGGATCTTCTTCATCAGCTGATCTACAGTTTCATCATCTGTGACCTCGTAAGTTTTGGTTAAACCCTGCAAATTCCTCACGAACACTTGGAAAGGCATGGAGGTCGCGGAGATCAGCAGCATCACAGTGGATCCTGATTTCAGGCCGTAATCACTCACGGTCTTCTGGTCGTGGTCCAGCTGGATGACGCGACCGTTGGTGACTGAGAGCTTCAGGCGTGAGGTGCTGGTGCTGTACATCTGGGCGATAGTGCACTTCAGATCACCGATAGTGGTGGTCGGTGTGATGGACACAGAACGTGTTTCTCCACTCAGCAGTTTAATGATGAGCTCCATGGTGTCCACAGATTAATGACCTGTAAAGAGAATAAAGTTGAGGGTGATGAGGAACGTTTACAACATTATTTACATGTGATGTACTTGATTGGTGAATCAACATGTTGCTACTTTTAATACTTTTGTTCTATATTTTTATTAATCTTCACTATCAAATTCACAGAATAAAAAAGGATTTTTATCCTGTAAATCCTGTTAGGCTGGTAGAATTAAGCATCATTATAACTGAATATGATGATTCCTGTCAACTGTGTGGAATTGTCCTTTCCCTGCCATTCAGACATCCTCTCAGCTACTCCAGTCAACAAACGAAGGGAAGTAAAGAACGTTTTTTTGTTTATTATCTTCTAAATCAGTGGTTCTCAAACTTTTTAGACCGAGTACCACCCATTATCAAACCAAAACTTTCAAGTACCACCTATGTTTCTCATCACAGAACCACATATGGCACAAATTAATTAGGTGTGTGTGTTTATATATATATATGTGTGTGTGTGTGTGTGTGTGTGATGGGAATTATGGCTTCTCGACGGGAGCCGGATCTTTTGGCTCGGTTCCTTTCAAAGAGCCGTTCAAAAAGTGACTCATCGCGCTACTAGGTAAACTATAAGACACGCCCGATATTAACATCAAATTTGAATTTGCATTAAATGTAGGCCTAATTCAAACATCACTTAAATTAGAAAGCTTAATTTCAAAACTACAGTGAAGAGACAGACTGTGGTTGCATTTCATTAAGTTTCAGAAAAATCCTCTCTTGTATAGAGATGTGACTGTGTTTGTTTCTGCTTTAAAACATAAGCACAATGAAATAATCAGATTTAACAGAATTAAACAAGTTAATAGTTTATTTCTCAATTATTTGTCATTATACTACCAGCTCTCTCTCTCTGTGTGTGTGTGTGTGTGTGTGTGTGTGTGTGTGTGTGTGTGTGTTTCGCTCTCCGCAATACTGAAAGTGTTTCGGATTTGAATATCGACAATAAACAGCTTTTATTACAACTTACGATCAATTTCCTCTACTGATGGAAGCTGAATGGGTGGATTACAGCCAATAAGAACTGTGCAGAAATAAATGACTCGGCTCCTTTCGTTCAATTCAAAGATCCGTTCAATAGAATCGGATCGTTCGTGAGCGACTCATCACTAGATCTGCAGTCAGCACTGAGCATGCGCGTGAGTGCGCGTGTTTAGTGGAGCAGCGTGGTGATGTCAGGAACGAGATCAGTGAGATTCAAACACAGATCTGCTCTGACAAAAGCGAGAGACCTACTGAGAACTTTACTGATGATTTATACTGATTTTTTTATTTATAATGATTAAATTATTAATTTTTTCGTTGCATGTAATTACTTTTCCGAGATTATCTGGCGTACCACAGTTTGAGAACCACTGTTCTAAATGTTCCAACTTGTTATTCAGGGATATTTTGTTTTCAAAAGTATAGAGCTTACTTGACTGTTTTGTACAAGATGTTATGTTTAATTGTAAGGAACTGAATAGTATTCATTACTAACAGTAGTAACTGAGTATTTAAAACTTGTAAAGCAAACGTTGCTTGTTACAGATAGATGACAATTGTAACTTCATTACATTTGTGTTTTAATTCGTTACATTATAGCTATTAATTTTATATATATTCAACATAACTCATTACAGTTTTGTTAAATAAACATGATTTGGATGTTAAAAGTGTATGATGTCTTATCCTGGAGTAGGGGTGTCTCACCTGTCCTGCTAGGTGTGCAGAAGGGGGAAAGTTAACATCTATTTAATACATATTAGTATAGTGTTAACAACAGAACTTCGGGTTGCCACTGTGTGTATTTTTCCGAAGCCCACCTGCTGTCATCTATTAGTGAATCACATATTTCACGCAGATTGATACAACCATACTTATGCCTATAAGTACAGAGACTAATTGTACTGGGGGGTGAAGACTCAGATCTGTACATGCGGTCGTCCAGGGTAAGTTTAGTTTCCATTTACCCCTACTAGGCGGGGTGAGATCCACCATCAGCTACATTTATTTAAACACTAATGACTTTAGTGTTTAGTAGAGTAACCAAAGTGAACATGAGTAATTTATGTTAATTTATGTATTTTCTCTATTATTCACTAATAAGTGGAACTTACCTTGTAAATAAGTAAATGTATCTGAGGTCTCGGGTATCTTCAGGTTCTGCTGTCTCCACAAATTTCAGGTGCTTCTGCGTCTGTCTGTACATCACTGAGTTTTATATAGCTCTCATGACCACGCCCCTTTTGGGAAGTCCCGGTATGAAAGCATCTGATTCATTTATTCATTTCGGTTTTATTCACTTCCCAAACGTCAAAAGCTTAAAACAACTTTAAACACAAAAAACGGTTCAGTATGTTGTTGTTTTAAGTAAATTAAAAAGACAGTAATATAAAATAATGATACTGGCAGCTAAAACCATCTGATTATTAAATCCTGCACTATAGATCCGATGTTACATATCCAGAGAATTCAGACATCTGAAAATGAACTTAAATTCCTAATTATTAACGGTTCAGGTGAATGTCTGTGACTAACAGAGAATCCCAGCTGAAACGATCTACGTCACAAATTCCTCACACAGGTGAGATTGTTGTTGTATTTTAAAACCGAGCAGCAGGTGGAGACGATGAGTAAACAAAAAAGCTGCTCTTCATAGTTTAATAATGACTTTTGTATCTGCACACAGAAATTTCAGACCAAGAGTTTGAAGTTAACTGGTGATATTTCTGGGGAAGTGGGCGGTCCAAAACTCAGATAGAAATGGGAATGTTGCTTCAGGTAACTGTGCCAGGTCTGGTATGCGGACCAGTAGTATTAAAATTAAATTATATGCTTAAAACTTCCATAATGTGTCAGTATATAATGCAAACTATAATACACCAGTATATACTGTATACAACATATTACATCAGTATATACTGTATACTACATATTACACTAGTATATACTGTATACTACATATTACACTAGTATATACTGTATACTACATATTACACTAGTATATACTGTATACTACATATTACACTATATATACTGTATACTGTATACATTCACTGTATAGTTCTAATGTTTGAGGTTTTGAATCTAAAATATAATTTTACAGTATTAACCACTAAGTCCTGGTCATAATTGCAAATTTACACAAAGTAAAAGTTCTGTTCTATTTTATTTATTACTAATTTATGAAAAACTTATACACTATATAAAAGTAACGGTAGCACCAATGTCATATTTGATTAAAGCTCTATTAAAGCTTGTAGTTCATGATCTTTTAAAATGACAATCGATTAAACAATCAGTTCATTACTTATTCTAAATGTATATATTGTACACAAATTAAATATAAAGTGAAATTTTTACTAGTACAGAAATACAGAGAGAAAACAGCACCACATTCAACACCATACAAATATGAAGTGACTTTGGTATATTCTCCTTTCCATTCCAGTTAGAAAACAGATGTAAAGCAGGTTTTAAAAGGAAAACAATAATGACAACTTACATATTGAAGTTAAATAGAATTTATTTCCAATTTATTTCCCAATACAGATCAGAAAACAAAGCAGATGTATAAATAAAAATAAATATGACTTGCCTGGAGATCTTATCATTTAACTATAACTGTAACTTTTAATAACTTATAACTGTAGCCTAGAAAAAAATTACTTTCCTAAGATAAATAATGATCTCCACATGGGTTAGTCCCTTCAGCCTCCTCTCAGTCGGAGGGTCATATGAATGGTGCTTTCAGGAGTGATGTTGTAATCCTGCAGCCTCCGGCCAGACTGGAGCTGTTGGCCGTTGAAGATCAGCCTCTGCTGGTCCACCGGTACGCCCTCTATTTGGGACACCTTCCTCATCAGCTGATCTACTGTCTCCTCGTCTGTGACCTCGTAGGTTTTGGTCTGGCCGTTCTCGTTCTTCACGAACACTTGGAAAGGCATGGAGGTCGCGGAGATCAGCAGCATCACGGTGGATCCTGACACCAGGCCGTAATCACTCACGGTCCTCTGGTCGTGGTCCAGCTGGATGATGCGACCGTTGGTGATCGAGAGCATCAGGCGTGAGGTTCTGGTGTTGTACATCTGGGCGATAGTGCGCTTCAGATCACCGATAGTGGTGGTCGGTGTGATGTACACAGAACGTGTTTCTCCACTCAGCAGTGTAATGATGAGCTCCATGGTGTCCACAGATTAATGACCTGTAAAGAGAATAAAGTTGAGGGTGATGAATGATTACAATCTGATTTACATGTTATTCCCAACATTAATGTACTTGATTAGTGAATCAACATGTTGCTACTTTGAATACTTTTTGTTCTATATTTTTATGAGTCTTCAACATTATATTCACAGATTAAAAAAGGATTTTTATCCTATAAATCGTGTTAGGCTGGTAGAATTAAGCATTATAACTGAATATGATGATTCCTGTCAACATGTTTGAATGTAACTGTACAAAACTTATAATATTTGTTATTAGGAAGTGGAATTAAAATTAAAACTTTTTTATCTAAAAGACACAAAAATTAATACACATAAAATCATTTTATAGAAAGTTATTATAATAAAATGTATTATTGAAAACACGTTTATTTAAAAACGAATTACTTTAGTAGAGTATCCAGACTGAAGTCATTTATCTTAATTTATGTATTTTCTCTCTTATTCACTAATAAGTGGAACTTACCTTGTAAATGAGTAAATGTATCTGAGGTCTCAGGTATCTTCAGGTTCTGGTGTCTCCACAAATCTCAGGCGCTTCTGCGTCTGTCTGTACATCACTGAGCTTTATATAGGTCTCATGACCACGCCCCTTTTTGGAGAGTCCAGGTATGACAGCAGGTAAGATTCACTTTCCTGATCTAATTCATTCATTTCGGTTTTCTGTCCAAATTTCACTTTCCAAACGTCAAAAGTTTAAAAATAACTTTCAAACACAAAGGTAGAAAAACGATTTGATGTTTTTTTAATAATCATTTAAAACACATCATGTATTTATGTGAACTTTTAATATTACACCAGCGGTATTTTGTGTTTTAAGTACATTAAAAAGACAAAATCTAAAAAAAGCTAAAATCACTTGATTATTAAATCCTGCACTAAAGATCCGATGTTACTTCATTATCTAGACAATTCAGGCGTCTAAATGAAATTACATTCTTAATTAATAACGATTGAAAGTTTAACAGTAGAATTAAGTTTCTGTTTCAGGAATCTCAGGTGAACTGGAGAAAGGAAATCTATTAAAATCAGGTGAATGTCTGTGACTGACGGGGAATACCAGCACGATCTACGTCACAAATTCCTCACACAGGTGAGATTGTTGTAGTGAGTAAACAAAAAAGCTGCTCTTTATAGTTTGATAAATGATTTTTGTATCTGCACATAGAAATGAGTTTTTTCGTGTTTGTTTTAAGTAGTAATACCAGTACCAGCAGTATTAAAATGAAATTATTTGGTTTAAAAATGAATTATATGCTTAAAACATCCACAATGCGTCAGTATATACAGTACACTACATAATACATTAGAAAATACTGTACACTACATACAGTACACTACATAATACATTAGAAAATACTGTACACTATATACTGTACACTTCATAATACATTAGAACATACTGTACACTACATAATACATTAGTATATACTGTATACTTCTTATTACACCAGTATATACTGTATACTACATTGTGTATTCTACATACTGTATACTACATAATACATTAGTATTTACCCTCAACTACATAATGGGTCATTCCTACTATTCGGTGCCATTTCAGGTTGGTAACTTCCTATAAAAAAGTGCAAAACCTTTCATGGTTTTATCATTTTATCTGAAGGAGGGCTTGTTAAACTATAAGAAATATATGTTGGTCCAGCTCAGGATATTATACTTTAATAATTTTGACCAAATTTTTTGCATGTGACGTAGGACAAATGTCCCCCCTGTTACAGGACATTCTCTTCACTATTAATAAGTGTTTTAAATGCACAGTTATTTTAATATTTATATTTTCTAAAAGCTTAAATGTCCCTCAATTTATCCTGCAATTTTTTTTAAAGAACATTTTTATAAACAAGCTTTATCTAAAGAAATATACATTGTTTTTAAAGGCACAATGTAATTTGAATACATTTCTTTTAGCATAAAAAGGAATTTCAATGGAATTTGGCTCCATTTTTAAATTATTTCATTTTACGGAAACAGGGTGGGCAGGACGTAACGGGGTGGACATCATACAGTTACCAACAGTAAATTTCATTAAAAAGAAGCAACTTGTGTCCCCCACCCTCATCCCCCACCTTCAACCATCAAATGTACTGAACACCTAAAGTAATTATCAGGAACATATACAGTGGGGAAAATAAGTATTTGATCCCCTGCTGATTTTGTAAGTTTACCCCCTTACAAAGACTTGAACAGTCTATAATTTTTATCGTAGGTACACTTCAACTGTGAGAGACAGAATCTAAAAAAAATCCAGAAAAAAAACATTAAATAAAGGTTATAAATTAATTTGTATTTAATTAAGGGAAATAAGTATTTGATCCCCTACCAACCAGCAAGAATTCTGACCCCCACAGACCGGTTATGTGCCCATGAGGCTACAAATTATTCCTGTCCCTGTATAAAAGACTCCTGTCACAGAATCAGTTTCTTCCGTTCAAATCTCTCCACCACCATGGGCAAGACCAAAGAGCTATCAAAGGATGTCAGGAACAAGATTGTAGACCTGCACAAGGCTGGAATGGGCTACAAAACCATCAGCAAGAAGCTTGGTAAGAAAGAGACCACTGTTGGCAGAGAAATGCCCGGTGGGGATGGTGTTCTTGGGGTCATATCCAGCATTTCTCTGCTCCCAGCTCCCTTGAAATCATTGACAAGCTCCTCCTGTGTAATTCTGGACTGACCTCACCTTTCTCAGAATCATTCTTACCCCACCAGGTGAGATCTTGCATGGAGCTCCAGAGTGAGGGTGATTGACTGTGATCTTGTATTTCTTCCATTTTCGAATGATCGCACCAACAGTGGTCTCTTTCTCACCAAGCTTCTTGCTGATGGTCTTGTAGCCCATTCCAGCCTTGTGCAGGTCTACAATCTTGTCCCTGACATCCTTTGATAGCTCTTTGGTCTTGCCCATGGTGGTTGAGAGATTTGAGGTGGTTGAGAGATATACAGGGACAGGACTAATTTGTGTGCCTCATGGGCACATAACCAGTCTGTGGGGGTCAGAATTCTTGCTGGTTGGTAGGGGATCAAATACTTATTTACTTCAAATACTTATATACTCTGCTTTCTCTTCCTTTCTCGCCATTTCTTTCTCTGTGCTCTCTTCTCTCTTTCACTGAGGTCTGACACCTCTTTTTTTCTACCTTCATCTCTGTCCTTTCTCCACCTCTCCTTCTCTTTACTAAGGTAGCTCTGCCTTTTTTCAGGGTCTGCATCACGATGTGCCCTGTAGCGCCTCTGCTTTTCTGCAGCAGAAAATGGTGCCATTCCCTGACAAATATATGCATCCCATTTAACTAATCTTTTTAAACATATATAACAAATAAATTCATATTAAATTAATAATAAATAACAATACTTAATCTTACTTCCACCCTATTACTATGTGTCCACCCTGTTACTGTGCAAAACAGTAACAGGGTGGACAGTAACAGGAGGGACATTTTATGCCAAAATTAGCATTACTGCTCATGTGATATACAGCAGGCTAGTTCATGGCGACCACAGACAAAGATTTTTAACCTGTTTATTAACCATATTTTTAAAATTACAAAAATGTATAACTTTCCATTATAAATTAGCATAACAGAGTGGACATGTTATGCTTTACCGCATCAGTAAACCTTTCTAAAAAATTGAAAAAAGAATGAATAAAGTATGATACCTACTCTGTTTTTTGTGGATGATTTCCCTCCAAAAATGTATGCTACTTCCTGGTAGTCATGTGACTAGAGGAAGAGTCAGGGGCATGTCCAGACAGATTTTCCATCACAGTAACAGGGGGGACAGTTGACTCAGGGACACAACTTATTTTAAAGACTTTAAATATTAAAAATGTATTAATAACAAAATATAACATTTGGTGAGCTATATTATAAATAAGGCTATACAACAATAATGAAAAATGTAGAATTTGTTTGATTTTTATTACTTATATTTGTAAATGAATTTGAGAAAACATGATTGGGGACATGGCAGTTAAGCCTACTTGCACTAAAACCAGAGTGTTTTTATTATTATTAAATAATCCTGGGAACACTTCATTGTTTTCTATGGTGGAGGGGGGTTAATCGTGTAAGACAAGCTTATAGAAATAAGTATTAGCCTATTTTTACACAAAATATACCATATTAAATCATGGGGACTCAAATGGCACCGAATGCTAGGAATGACCCTAATACATTAGTATATACTGTATACTTCTTATTACACCAGTATATACTGTATACTACATTGTGTATTCTACATACTGTATACTACATAATACATTAGTATTTACCCTCAACTACATAATACACCAGTATATACGCTATACTACATAATACATCAGTATATACTGTATACTACATAATACATTAGTATATACTCTCTACTACATAATACATTAGTATATATTGTATACTACATTCTGTATTGTGACTGGAATTTTTTTTATTAGTTATTTGCATTAAACTCATAAGTTTCTGCTTTCTTAGTTCAATTAGCAGAGGTAGAAGAGACTTTTAGAAGGTTTCTGAGGTCCAGAGATATGTTTACCTTGGCATGGGCACCCCCGCAGACAACGTTTTGATACTTATGCATTGTTATGGAAGTACGCCATGTTCCTAACAAACTGACCATTCTTGTAGGATGATAAACAAGTTTGGTGTGGAAGGTTGGCCTTGAGCTGGGTCGCTGAGCAGAGTGAGCCTGAAGGGGCAGTAAAGCGATAGGGTGGATGGTATCTACCTTTCTTTCCTGTAAAGGCATGTGTGTGTGTGTGTGTGTGTGTGTGTGTGTGTGCATTACGAGATTGGCCCTCAGCTGAGTAATAAATTGATTATTTGCTATTATTATTACCCCGGTTGTCTGTGTCAATCTTTAAGGGTTATTTTGAATTCCCACAACAACATAATGCACCTGTATACTCTATACTACAAAATACTCTAGTATATACTGTACACTCCTTAATACACCAGTATATACTCTATAGTACATAATACTCCAGTATATACACTGTATACCTTTTTTCACCTCAAATTTGTCATGTCATGTGTCATTTTAAAATAACATATAAAAGCAAGACTTCTGATAGAAAGTTATATTTTATTAATACTTTTTGTAACAGAGGTAAAATTTTGATCAGGGAATTAAATGTACATAGTGAATCATTACTAGCCACCTAATATTTTAATTAACGATACAATATGTTAACGTTTAGGAAAGTGCAGTACAGATCTAAACAAATCTACATAAAATACATTCTATTTTTAATTTAACATAAATCTAATGCTTTATGGGACATTTGAATGTAAAATTCTACATACATACTGAGGAAAATAGACATTATTTATGAATATACATGTTCAACATAAACAAATGAAATTAAAACGATTTTGATATAACCGTATTTAAAACTAACAGTAAACAGCTTTAATAAAAATAGTATATTTACACCAACAGACGTGATCTCAGGCAATTTATCGAACTGTTGGTCCAGGCAGTGATTACAAATGCAAACAGGAATTTTATAATTTAATAAATTAATACATTAAACAGGGAAATGAGGAAACTTCCTAAGACTTCCAATACTGGAAACCAGTAATACAGAGTCCAGCAATATAGAAAAAAGTGCATCAAAAGCAAAATAAAGAAATTAGATCCTTATCTAACTAACTAACTAACACGAGTGGAATTGTGACTGACTGCAAACTTGCATAAAGGAATGTGAAGACAACTGTTTTTACTTGGATTTTCAACACAAGAGTTTAACTACATTTCTAAACATAAAATGATCTCCACGTGAGTTCGTCCCTTCAGCCTCCTCTCAGTCGGAGGGTCAAGAAAATGGTGCTTTCAGAAGTGATGTTGTAATCCTGCAGCCTCATGTTAGACTCGAGCTGTCGGCCGTTGAAAATCAGCCTCTGCTGGTCCACCGGTATGCCCTCTTTTTGGGAGACCTTCCTCATCAGCTGAGCGACGTTTTCTTCATCTGTGACATCGTACGTTTTGGTCTGGCCCTTCTCGTTCTTCACGAACACTTGGAAAGGCATGGAGGTCGCAGAGATCAGCAGCATCACGGTGGATCCTGACATCAGGCCGTAATCACTCACGGTCTTCTGGTCGTGGTCCAGCTGGATGATGCGACCGTTGGTGACTGAGAGCTTCAGGCGTGAGGTGCTGGTGCTGTACATCTGGGCGATAGTGCGCTTCAGCTCACCGATAGTGGTGGTCGGTGTGATGGACACAGAACGTGTTTCTCCACTCAGCAGTTTAATGATGAGCTCCATGGTGTCCACTGATTAATGACCTGTAAAGAGAATAAAGTTGAGGGTGATGAGGAATAATTACATGAAATCTCCAACACAAATGTCCTTCATTAATAAATAGATTATTGACATGTTGCTACTTCTATTATTAATAATGGAAGCTGTTGCTACAGTTCTTGACTGTCTATGATGAGTTTTAAGTAAATATGTTTGTGTAATTTCCTCAGTACAGAGTGTAACACAAATGTGTAACAATTATTGTCCATGTTCCAATTCATCCCAATCGTGTTCACTGTCGTTGAAGTCAGAACTTTGTGCAGGCCAGTGGAATTCCCCCAGACCAGACTTGTCTAAACATGTCCCTTTGAATGGTGTTGGAGCAGGAAATGGCCTTCCCCCAAAGTTGTTAGCATAATTTATTTCACATTACAGATTTTTACACCTGCTAGCAATGGGTCTGGCTGAAAAACTTAATTATTTACGTTTTAAAATCAACAAACTACATTAGATTCCTGCAGACAGACACAAAATCACGTCATATTTACACAATAAATAATTTATGTAGGTGCATTTCACTTAAATTTAAGTATTTAAGTGCAGATTTACATGATTAGCTTCACAGTCAAAATATGTTCAGTCACCATGATGCTCGATTCAGTGAGTCGGTCATTTTTTAAACGGTCTAGATCGCAAATCAGCAACTGGATTTATTTACTTGACCTTGAATGTTACTTTTTACTAACTAATAAAATTACAACAAAGTCGTGTTTTGTATAATTATGCACGATAAAGGTAGTTAGATTACATTGGGCGTATGAATCGGCTCAGTATATGATTCATTAAAAGAATGATTCATGAATCAAACATCACTAACGGTCTAATCAAGAAATTATGATCATTTTAATAGCAAAAATTATTTATTCTTGTACGTCTGTGATGAACTAAACTAAAAAAACCAGACAGTAGGTGTAATGTATATGGAGTTTTACGCAAAAGTGAATATAAGTGATCAGAGATTCTACAAGAAACAAACATTTTCGTGTGGTTACACATTTGAATCCAATTCATTCTATACAGACTTTTAGGTGTCATTTTGGACATATAAGCCTATTATAGCCCCTTAAAGAAATAATTTTAACTCTTCATGTTATGTACATTGTACAACAGGATCCAAACTGACTGTTATTTATATCGCATATATAAAAATAATACAATTAAAGCTAAAACAGAACTTACCTTGTGTGTATAAATATAAAGTAAATATAAAGTTGTTGATGCTCTTGATGATGCGTCTCTGATCCAGTTAACTGGCGACTACAGTTAGGTTCCATATTCTAATATACTGAGATAGCCCCGCCCCCTGACCGCCAGACAGCCAATAGGAACAGGGCACATTTCCAAACCTCCGCTGCCTCAGTAAGATTCGCTTTCCTGATCCGACTTATTTACTTTCGGTTTCCATTCCGCACCGATTACACAGGAAAACACATGAAAAACAAACAGAGCTTCTGTGTCAGCATGAATATTCAAACACAGATAAGGGTGGACAAAATGAATACAAACTATGCCAAAAGTATATGGACACGTCATTAACAACATGTGTATATAATCTATTAAACTAAATACATACTGTATGTGCCAACTGTGTGACCTGCCTTATTGTGCCTATTAGATATATATTATTATTATTTTTTATTTTTTTTAACGTCATGTTTTACACTTTTGGTTACATTAATGACACAAACGGTAGTTACTCATTACACAAGATTCATCAGTTCACAAGTTTAATATTAAACACACTAATGGACAATTTAGTGTCTCCAATTCACCTCACTTGCATGTCTTTGGACTGTGGGAGGAAACCGGAGCACCCAGAGTAAACCCACGCAGACAAGGGGAGAACATGCAAACTCCACACAGAAAGGACAGAGACCATCCTACCTGGGGATCGAACCCAGGACCTTCTCACTGTGAAGAGACAGTGCTAAACACTTAGCCACCTTGCCACCCTATCAGTCATATAAAGACATGGTTTAAAGAACTGGATGCAAAGACCTGAACAAAAAGCTCACCTCTACTCAATGAAATGTATTTGGAATGAATTTGGATGAGTGGGGCCTGTTATAGGGGCAATATAAAGTAACTAAATTGTGATTATAATCATACCCATACAGGTCGATTTCTTAGTCTATTCATTTATAAGGAACATTCTGTAAGTGGAAGCTAAGTACAACATATCCCACATAATGCGGTACATAAAATGAGCACAACTGTGAACCAGCCTACACAAAAACTACACACAAATCTGAAATTCATAACATTTTGAACTCTTCTGTATTAATGATGCTAAGCTTAGTGTTAGGAATACATCACTTGGACCCCTGAGCATTAGGAACTAATGGTGTAAGTCCTATTTATGTAACGTATCCTCCAGGCCACCCTGCTGAGTCTGGTTCCTTTCATAATTTCCTCTAGTAATTTTAAGGGAGTTTTTACTGCCACTGTCACCCTCGGGTTTATTGGTCTGTTGGTCCTGGATTCTGTCTATTGTAAAAACTGCTATACAAATAAATGTATTGAAGACTGTGGGTCCTACTGTGATTTAGGTCACGTAGGACAGCTAGTTTCCAGACACCATTAGATTTTCCATGCTGGAACACATAAATCTTTATGTTTGAGTATCTCTGTACTAATACGAGTAAGAAGACACTTTTATGATGTCATCCAAGACAAATATCATCTTACAAAATTAAAACAACAAGAGAGATAAATAAATTTTTTAATTATTTAACCACAACATCTGACTGTTTATAAATCGGATTGTTTCAGCATGGCGGATCGCTCTTCTCTCTTCGGTAGCGGGATGTTTCCTGAGTAAGAACAAAAAAACAAAATACTTTAATTGCTAATGATTATGACGCTGAGCATTTTGCAGTAAACAGTGCAGGTAAGTTTCTGTTTCAGGAATCTCACAGGTAAACAGGAGTGAGGAAATGGAAATCTAATAAAATGATCATGTGATGTGGAATTCCAGATAAAAACAGTCCACGTCATACATTTATCACATGGTGAAACTGGCGGTGACCACGTCAGCAAAACTGAATTCAGAATTAATTCTCGTTACATAGGTGAGCTGTTATAAACATTGAAATCTGAGTTAAAAGCCCAACCACTGACAGGTTGCCACTGTTGGGTCCTTGAGCAAGGCCCTTAACCCTCAATTGCTCAGACTGTATACTGTCACAGTACTGTCAGTCGATTTGGATGAAGGTGTCTGCTAAATGTCAAAAACCTACACAGAACGCTCATGCTGACCTGGAGGAGCGACAAAATATTCCTCCACTGTGTTTTTGGAGAGCTGAAGAATTTTCTCTGCATTGTTTCCCTCCGTAATCACGTCTTCTCTCAGATACAGAGCTCTGTAGGACACACACACCCAGTAATAATGTGCATAATTATTATAACCTTTAACCCCACCATATTCCCAGCCCCCTGATTATTGGTACTATTATTAGTGTTATTATCATTAATTACAGTATTACAAACAGTAATGGTACTTATACAAAAGACATAATAGTAGAGGCGACAGTAATTGTACTACTATTATTAGTGCTATTATTATATTAGTAGTATTAATAGTAGTAACGGTAGAAAGAATGTTAATAATATAAGTTATGTTAGGCAGGTCTGAGCCTGTTGTAAAACCACCCATACAAAAATATTTCCCACAGCGTGACTACTATAAGTGACTCAAATTGAACTCAGGTGAGTCTGAACAGGTACAATAACAATGCAAAGTGTTTCTGATAAATGAAACCTACAGTCTAAACTCACTAGCAGTTCATTTCACACTGAGGATCTGATCCAAAAACTATAATCTAGGTGTAGGTGAATATCCTGTTCTCAGAGTGTCAGCTTCACATGGATATCTGATCCCATCATAACATCTGATATTAGCACAGACCTCTCATTATGTTCCTTTATTCAGTTGTACTAACATGTGTTAACATAAATAAGGTGTTGCATACGTGTAGAATTTCATACGTCATGTCTGTATTTCATTCTTGTAGTAAAGAGAAAAGCACTTAAACACAGAGGTGTAACTGCATGCCACCGTACAATACACCACATTACAGACACACGTCTGTATTTCCTCATTTACTGAAGAGCAAAGTCAACAACAAGATCAAACAAAGAAACTCAATTCAACCCGTTACCAGATCAAACCGCTTTTAACAAGCTGAATGAATCGTGGTAAACAAAGATTGATGCAAACCAGCGCAATGATGAGGGGATTTCCTGGTAAAAGTACCTAAATCTTTAAGCCCCACACCTCTACAGCCATGTTTCCACCCTACCGCTGCTACCTAAGGTGGTTCTAATAGTGTCACCAAGCTAATTTTGGTTTGTTTTATAAATATTATTAATATTATATGCAAATGAGTATATGTGCTGTGGACAAAGACTGAGGGCTAGAAGTGCTGCACTTTCCACTTGCATTTTATGTGTGACGCTGGCACAAGAGTCAGACGGTGCAGTTCACAAAACCACTTTGCATACAAGGTGGCTCACACTAACAAATGAAAAGTCTGTGCTTAATAATTATTATCTGTAATTTACAAAGGTCTTGGCGATAAGCAGCCGTTGTACTGGAAGTGGTTGTCAGGCCTCTTTATCTTCATGATTTTATTTATTAATTACAATTTAATAAAACAGTGATGATAGAAAATGTTGTTGTTGTTGTTAAGATAACAGTGAATAGCTGTAAATCCTTTATCTTTTTATACACATACCCTTACCTGTCTTCCAGGACCGAATCCATCGGCTCTACGCCGTCAGTATTGACGACATGGAGCTGATCAGCGAACCGAATCGCTTTCTCCAAACAGTCCACACCTTCCTGACTGCCGAAGTCTACAAGAGCGAGTCTCTCCAACTTGTCCACGAGGTCTGGAGATACCTTGGTAGGCTGCAGGAAAAAACCACATTGCTTTTTTAAAATCATTCTGGTACAGTGTTACGTATCATGTGCACAATGATTATTATTATTATTATTACTATTATTAAAAATGGGCGTTATATGAAGACCACTGTCATTTTGGAGGTGATACGACAATGGAAATCGTTCCCAAGGTGTGCTGTGACAGTGAAGTTTGTCAACTACTGTCCAAGACTTTACTGAGCAAAATAAAAGAGCATAAAACACTTATTTTGTGTAATGCATGGGAGAAAAACTCACCTGAGGAAGCTGACTCTCTGATACTGGTTCCCAAGTGGGAGACTGTGGGACCTGAAAGATATTAGAATGGTCAGAATTATCTCTAATCACAATCACCTTTATTTGCATGGACCTATAATACACAGCCAAAAGTATGTAGACACTACATGTTTCAATGGGTAACAGATCTGTACTGCAGGCAGGTCGGTATAGCACCAGCACTCCTGCAAGCACACTTTGTGTATGGTTTATTAAAAATAACAGTGCTCCATACAGTTAGTCAGAATGATTAAACTGTTTTTACTTTGAATTTATCTTTGACTCGTTAAAAGTGAACAAATTGGGTCTTAATAAGTATTTAAGATTCATTATAGGACTTCAAACTTCTAATCCAACTGCTGCACAACTATGTACACGAGTGTCCGGAACACCGTGATCACTCTATAAGACTAATAACTAAATAAACTAAAACTCACTTAATGCAACACGCAGGTATATAAAATAAATAGCTCCCTTACATTACAGTCTCATGATTACAAGTTTCTCAGATCCATAAATGACTTTTGTGTACCTTTGAAATGACACCAGAGTGACTGGAGCAGCGCCAGCGGCACAATGAGGCATCATGTGCCGTTGGCTTCGCTGGGAAACACCGGAGATGTGTAGGCCGCAGCTGAGCGGCTCGGTGTGACCGGCTCCAGGTGACGGTTGTGATTCTTCTCTCCTGCGCGGCGTTTCTACAAGACGCGGATTTAATCAGATTTACAAACTGAAATAAAGTTCTGTGTCTAAAAACCGCGCTGCAGGACATGCTCATACTGTCAGTACCAGCTAGCTACATGCTAACAAAACACAAGCTAACAAGCATGATAGAAGCTAATCTAATTCAAGCATGAATAATCAAGCATGAATAGTGGCGGCTGGTGGAACTTTCTCGAAGCCCGGATAGCTCAGTCGGTAGAGCATCAGACTTTTAATCTGAGGGTCCAGGGTTCAAGTCCCTGTTCGGGCGGTAACGTTTTTTGGCTGGATTAGGTTTTTAAACAACAGTTTTGACTGTAAAAAATAAATATATACTTTTAATGTATTCACAGCTTCATCCTGGTCCGATTGGACAAATCACAAACTCAAAACTAGAGCCAGTGTAGATCAGCTAATCCACCTTTTGCATGTTTTTGTGAGCCTTAAATGAAACCAGGAAACCCTTCAGGAGAAGGGGAAAACATGCAAAAGTCCTGACAGTTAGGGATCTTAAACAAGTATCGAATCCAAGTCTTCAGGACACACGTTGCTGTGCAGCACCCACACAAATGTGCAAAACCAAACAGAACCAAACTTTATCTGGTGAATCAATTTTCCTAACTTTTCCTTAAATTGTATTAAATTAGGTTTTAAAAATACAATTTCCCCAAAAAAGGATTATTGCATTCTTCTTTTGAGGGTATTGTTTATTAGTCTAGTCTGATTTCTATTAAAAAATCCATTATATGTAATAAATCAATAATAATACATAAATAAACCAATGTGTATTGAAGTGAGCATTAAAATGCAGTTGTATCTCTATAAGATGTCTGATTATTCAGTCAGCAGTGTAATAATGTGTGAATGGTTCATTGGTTTATTTGCAGACCAGTCGAGCAGGGTTTGAATGCCACTGCTGATCTGAATATCAGTGCTTTTCTTATAAACAAAACTTACCATCTCATAATGACATATACTGTCATAAAGCACATGTCACTAATGGTGACCTTCTGGTTCTGACCTTTCCAGACATCAGATCTGAATCCATTAGAGCATCTCAGGGATTTGGTAGGAGTTTCACAACATAAATGTGCAGTGAAAAAAAATCTGCAGCACTAATTAAAGCTACTACAATCTAAAAGTAATATTTTAGCACCTTATAAAAGCCCTGACCCCAAAAGTTTAGGCTGTTCGGAGGGAGAAGTCGTTCCCCCAGGTATTAAACTGTGCTGTTCCTAATAAAATGAAAGAGTAAGTACAGTATATAGACTGAAGTCTTTGTTAGTGTCTGGCGGCATCTAGTGGAACAACAGTGTAACTGCAACTCCATTATACGACTATAAAAAGCTGGAGCCTGTGTGAACACTGTAAAGCTTGCTCGACTGTGAACAAAGTCACCCACATTCCAGCAGATTCTCATTTATGGTAGATCTGTGAGCTTAAGTATTATTGACGGGATGTTATATCAGTAAAAGAATCATTTTTCTTGAGGCACATGAACATTTTAATAATAAAGCACGACTGAACAGATCGATTTACATATAAAATCAAGACAACATGAAACTAATCCGGCAGAAATAAATAAATAATAGAATAACAGATAAAGCTAGACATACAAACAGTAAGTTCCTCGCTAACACAGAGCAGCTTACTTTCACAAAGCATCCATGAATATCCAGGATGATGCAGGATGAGTTCAGATACATCAGAAGATTTTGGATTCAGGAATCGTTGTGCAAATTCACTGGATATGAAACTGCAGATTGTACAGACCGTATTAATCAGGATCGGGCTTTAATCCGAGAGTTTCATTATCTCGAAAAATAGAATTGCAGCAATTTTTCTTGTAACTTGTAAGATGTAACATTTGGATAAAAGTGGTTAAACTGAACATTTATTTGTTTAAAGTGAAACGACCGGCGCTGGATCTGCAGGTCCTGACAGTTCTGAGCTCAGACAGCACAGACCACCTCGATACAGACCACCAGAAAAACGAGCAAGCGACACGGATAAGGCCACACTGCACTGCAAACAGGTCAAAAGTTTACATACACTCCTAACGTCCATGTGTTATTACACAGCAGTCTAAACATTTCTGCATCTGTTCTGTTTCTGTGGCTGAATGATTAGATCCTGACATCAACATCATTCATAACAGACCTGTTTTCTGAAGGTTCTTGGATTAAATCTTATCGTTAGGACAAAACATTTAGGTTTTTAGTTTGGTTTTGTGTTCCCAACCTTGGTAAGAGACCACTGTTCCATGTGCTTCGATTTTTTTGAACTTTATACACCAATAAATCAATCAATCAAGAGTTGTTGAGTGTGTAGTAATGTTTTTAGAGGAAGTAAAATTCGTCCCAGTCATTCAGTCACAGACAAAAACAGTTGCAGAATCGACTGAAATCTGAACGCTGCCACGAGGAGATGTTCCTAACAAGCGTACTCAAACTTTTGACCTTATCTGTACACCAGAATGCAAAAATAAATTCATTTAGCAAACCACATGATCACTAATATATATACTGTATATATATGAATCTGTTTATATCATAAATATAGAATAAATATATTTTATATGTTTTGCACGACGTCTGAACTGAAGTCAGGAGAGCAGAAATTAGCCGAGGTCCTACAGTGAAGATTACGAAACACTAGCAAACGGATGGATATACCTGCTGTGGTATTCATCATAAATATACGGACACCTTCTCATTTACACTGTCATAAAGTACTGATCTGGTGGCTACCACCAGGACCATTAGTCCTACCAAACCTTGAGAACGTTCCCTCCATTAGTCCTACCTAACCTTGAGAACGTTCCCTCCATTAGTCCTACCAAACCTTGAGAACGTTCCCTCCATTAGTCCTACCAAACCTTGAGAACGTTCCCTCCATTAGTCCTACCAAACCTTGAGAACGTTCTCTCCATTAGTCCTACCTAACCTTGAGAACGTTCTCTCCATTAGTCCTACCTAACCTTGAGAACGTTCTCTCCATTAGTCCTACCTAACCTTGAGAACGTTCTCTCCATTAGTCCTACCAAACCATGAGAACGTTCTCTCCATTAGTCCTACCAAACCTTGAGAACGTTCTCTCCATTAGTCCTACCAAACCTTGAGAACGTTCCCTCCATTAGTCCTACCAAACCTTGAGAACGTTTTCTCCATTAGTCCTACCAAACCTTGAGAACGTTCCCTCCATTAGTCCTACCTAACCTTGAGAACGTTCCCTCCATTAGTCCTACCAAACCTTGAGAACGTTCCCTCCATTAGTCCTACCAAACCTTGAGAACGTTCCCTCCATTAGTCCTACCTAACCTTGAGAACGTTCCCTCCATTAGTCCTACCAAACCTTGAGAACGTTCCCTCCATTAGTCCTACCAAACCTTGAGAACGTTCCCTCCATTAGTCCTACCTAACCTTGAGAACGTTCCCTCCATTAGTCCTACCAAACCTTGAGAACGTTCTCTCCATTAGTCCTACCTAACCTTGAGAACGTTCTCTCCATTAGTCCTACCTAACCTTGAGAACGTTCTCTCCATTAGTCCTACCTAACCTTGAGAACGTTCTCTCCATTAGTCCTACCAAACCATGAGAACGTTCTCTCCATTAGTCCTACCAAACCTTGAGAACGTTCTCTCCATTAGTCCTACCAAACCTTGAGAACGTTCCCTCCATTAGTCCTACCAAACCTTGAGAACGTTTTCTCCATTAGTCCTACCAAACCTTGAGAACGTTCCCTCCATTAGTCCTACCTAACCTTGAGAACGTTCCCTCCATTAGTCCTACCAAACCTTGAGAACGTTCCCTCTATTAGTCCTACCAAACCTTGAGAACGTTCCCTCCATTAGTCCTACCAAACCTTGAGAACGTTCCCTCCATTAGTCCTACCAAACCTTGAGAACGTTCCCTCCATTAGTCCTACCAAACCTTGAGAGCGTTCTCTCCATTAGTCCTACCAAACCTTGAGAACGTTCCCTCCATTAGTCCTACCAAACCTTGAGAACGTTCCCTCCATTAGTCCTACCTAACCTTGAGAACGTTCTCTCCATTAGTCCTACCTAACCTTGAGAACGTTCTCTCCATTAGTCCTACCAAACCTTGAGAACGTTCCCTCCATTAGTCCTACCTAACCTTGAGAACGTTCCCTCCATTAGTCCTACCAAACCTTGAGAACGTTCTCTCCATTAGTCCTACCAAACCTTGAGAACGTTCCCTCCATTAGTCCTACCTAACCTTGAGAACTTTCCCTCCATTAGTCCTACCTAACCTTGAGAACGTTCCCTCCATTAGTCCTACCAAACCTTGAGAACGTTCCCTCCATTAGTCCTACCAAACCTTGAGAACGTTCCCTCCATTAGTCCTACCAAACCTTGAGAACGTTCCCTCCATTAGTCCTACCAAACCTTGAGAACGTTCCCTCCATTAGTCCTACCAAACCTTGAGAACCTTCCCTCCATTAGTCCTACCTAACCTTGAGAACGTTCCCTCCATTAGTCCTACCAAATCTTGATAAAACATAGAACTTCTTCACTGTCCTTCCCAACTTCACTTTAAAACTCTGGATGAAGAACGTTCCCATCTTAGATCTTACCAAACTCCTAAGATAAACATCATCTGTAACACATGCAGCAGGAGCGAGACGGAGCTGAAGAAGCCGTAAGCACCACTGATTTGAAACACGTGGCAGGAGGAATGTGGTTAAGGCCTGAAGGTCCTGCTGTCTGGCTTAGTGAAATTAACATTGTTTACTTCATCTACTCTAAAATCTCCAAAAACAATGAACTTAAATAATAGCAGCAAGTTCTCATCAATAAAACTGGGTTTAAATTTGTCTCGACCTGAATCGGGAGCTAAACGACCTCCAGAGGAACTACGGTCTGATCAGATTCAGGAGGATCCGTTGGCACTTGGTGCACATGATCTGGTCTGAAGGGAAGTTTTGGCACATGGTTGGAGGGTCGAGGGCTGGAGAGGGACTCTGGGTTACTTGTTTTCGATGAGCATTTGGATTTTGTGTACCAGGTCTCGAGCCTGAGCCAGGATCTGCTTCACGTTGTGATGCTCGGCCATTTCTGGAAGAACACAGAGAAGAATTCGATCATTTCCGATCTCTAACACACTCGCTAAAATTCGTTTCTGTTCTGGTTTGTTACCGTTGAAGAACTTGATGATGTCGGTGAAGTCCATGTTGTTCTCCAGGATGATGTCTCGGTAGATTTCCACCAGCGCCAGGGCGATGAAGAGCACGAAATGGTCGGAGGAGGCGTGCTTGGCTGCCCAGATGGTCTCCCAGACGGAGAACACGTCGTCGTACACGAGCTCTGAGGAGAGAACACCACAGGATGGAGTCTGTATAAAGACAACTCTACTGTAGAACGTGGTACTTTCCTGGTGTTCCCTCCATTAGTCCTACCAAACCTTGAGAACGTTCCCACCATTAGTCCTACCAAACCTTGAGAACGTTCCCTCCATTAGTCCTATAAAACCTTGAGAACGTTCCCTCCATTAGTCCTATAAAACCTTGAGAACGTTCCCTCCATTAGTCCTATAAAACCTTGAGAACGTTCCCACCATTAGTCCTACCAAACCTTGAGAACGTTCCCACCATTAGTCCTACCAAACCTTGAGAACGTTCCCACCATTAGTCCTACCAAACCTTGAGAACGTTCCCACCATTAGTCCTACCAAACCTTGAGAACGTTCCACCATTAGTCCTACCAAACCTTGAGAACGTTCCACCATTAGTCCTACCAAACCTTGAGAACGTTCCCTCCATTAGTCCTACCAAACCTTGAGATGGTTCCCTCATGTTCTACCAAACCTTGAGAACGTTCCCTCCATTAGTCCTACCAAACCTTGAGATGGTTCCCTCATGTTCTACCAAACCTTGAGAACGTTCCCTCCATTAGTCCTACCAAACCTTGAGAACGTTCCACCATTAGTCCTACCAAACCTTGATGAAGAACCATTAGTTTTCTCTCACCTCGTTTGAAGTCTAGGAGGAACCAGCGGTAGCAGAAGTAGAAATGCGTGTAATCGCCATTCTGATGCATCAACTCAAAGAGCTCAGAGTCCAAGATCTACACAGATACAGAAACACCAACGTAGACCTGCATGATTTACAATCCAAGCACACCACACACAGTCAGAGGCAGAAGAAGTTAAACTAAAGCTCCACCTGGATGAGGGACCTCATGCTGGCGAAGTGAGAGTCCATGGCTCCACCGTGTGGGAAGTTCTGGTTCATCCTCTTCATCAGCTCGGTGAAACAGCTGTAGGCCAGAGCCTCTGAAGAACACAGAAACAACACGAAGTCCAGATCATGTCAGGGTCCTCAGGGGATCCCAGGATCCCAGACCAATAACCAATAAAGCTGAGATGATTCCTTATAGCACACGTACTCACCATCATCCAGAATGACCAGCAGAGGAGCCAGAAGGTCACACATACCCTGAACATATCCGATCTCTAGGTGCTGCCAGACGTAGCTGTGGATATCAACCAAGCATCAGTTATCTACATCAACGAGGAAATATCCACACTTTTCTAGCATTTTGCTTGCAATTTAGTCATTTCCAATGCCCTCTGTGAAGCTGGAAGTGTCAGTTGCAGCCTAAGATACTGGACTAGTAATCAAAAGGTTAGACTGTATAGTGGACAAACTATAGAGGTCATAGATGCTTCTTGGCGGGCACTTGAGTGGTAACACTGGAAATACAAGGGTTTGAATCTCAGCGGTGCTACCGGCTGGTCAGACGTCTGCACAGACGTGATTGGCTAGAGTCTGAGGGGAAGTGTTGGGTGAAGCAGCCTCTAGCCTAGCTCACCTGCACATGATGTTGCGCAGTTTCTCCAGGTTGGCCGGGGTGAAGTACCAGTAGTTCCTGTCACACCTCTGCACGTCCTTCTCGATACGGTGCAGGTTCAGAGTGTACAGGTCCAGAAGCTCCTGCTGCAAACACCAAGCACGACCACATTCTCCAAGTGGCCGCCAATGACTCCAAAAGTTACACTTAAAAGTTAAAAATCAGGGTGCACGTACCGAATACGTAGTTCCTGTTGAGGCGTCGGTCGTGGTGGTCGCGTTCTTCTCGCTTTCCCCAGGCTTCCCAGGCAGAGAAGAGCCTTCCTGGACGGCCTTCATGGGTACCATCCGGGCCATGGGGATGTCCTCCATCTCGATGGCTGAGGGAGAATCGTCGGAGTCGGTGGTAGGAGGCTCCTTGCTCATCTCTCGCAGGCTGAAGGCTTCGAACACGACCGGTACTACAATCTCCTGTACCACAGCAGGTACAGGAACGCATGGCATCATGGCTTTCTTCTTGCCCACATCGTCCTGGCTCTTCTCTGTAACCTGACTCGGTCTTTCAGGCTCGGAAGCAAAGTCTGGAACTTTTTCCTTCTTTGGTTCTGGTGTTCGTATTTTCTTGGATCCTCCATCCCTTACTGAATCATTTTTTGGACCTGCTTCCTCGTCCTTTGCCTCCAAATTCTGTTCCTCGGTGACGCTATCTTGTGTGGAGGTTTTGCCACTCAGGTCCTGGACGCCACTGTCCTCCGTGCTGAGAGAGTCCGACTGGCCCGAGGCGACGGAAGAGGGCTGAGCGGAGTCGGATCCGTCGAGGACTTTCGGGGTGTGTCTGACCTCGTCGCTTTTGGGCTCGGAGTCGATCTGGTCGACCTCGTCGACCGACTCGAAGATCTGGAAGGAGAAGTTAAAGGGAAGCCAGCTACTCCAGGGGAAGGGGGGGAGGGAGGTGAAGAACTACCAGGGGCAATGTGGGGGGTGCGGGATACCTGTTTAGAGGTAGCAGTATTACCATGGTAAAGTCAAGGTTAGCCTAACGATCGGCGTGTTTAGCGGTGCGGGACGTACCTGTGTGCTGATGCTGGAGTCGCTCTGTAGGAGAGCTCGCTGCTGGTCTGAGTTACAGCTCTGGGACGACTACAGACAAGACAACGCACCATCAGAAACACGTATATTGGTGTATGGAACACAAAAGCTGGACTCCTGAGCAATGGAGAAAGTAATTGTGTGTGATGGATCGGTGTTTAAAGGATGCTTCCAATGATACAGTCAGAATTTGGTGGAAATCATGGTTTGAGGAACAGAGAACCAGGTGCACCCTATGGTGCAAACACTCAAACACCCTCAACACCCTCAAAGAACTTGAAGATTTTCTTGAAGAAGCTCCAACATCCCACCACGAACCATTCAGGACATGGAGGCCAAGCCTGGTCAAAATTGCCTATACGCTTTTACATATTAACATACAGTCATTGGTTTCCGTTATTTTGTCCACCGCCTTCGTGTAGCACGAGTGTGTGTGTGTGTGTACCTCGGTGCTGACGGAGGAGTCGAGGAGGACCATCCTCTGGTTGGCGTTGTCCATGCTGGCCGCAGACGAACACTTTGCCAAGGCGACGGCGTGCTGCTCTTTCTCCCGCCGCCGCACGATGGCCTCGCAGCCCGACCATTCCCTCATCGTCTTCTCGTAGCAGCTTCGCACCCCATCGTCCACCTGTACCAGTCAGAGATCACTCGTAAATGCACAAACCAAGGTCTCCGGGGCAGCTACGCTACCAAGCCATTAGAACAGACACTGACCTCCTTCTTCTCACTCTCAGACATCCCAAACCGGTAGTGCCCCAGCAGGAAGGGCCAGACCTCCTTACGCAGAGACGGCTCGATGCCGCCGAAATACACCAGCCGCTGCAGCTCCCGCTCGTCAAACTCCTGGACAGGAGAGAGAGAGAAAACGCTACAGCAGGAGATGTTCCTCAAGAAATGCTGCGTCCAAACGTCCAGCCCTGATGGTGTTCATAAATTTCTGACCCTATAGTGTAGTAATAAACGCTCATGATTCATCTACGAGCTTCACACTTCACACAGGCTGTATACGAACCGATAAACAGATAAACGAGGGAGAACAGACTGACTAATGCACATTTATCAGCCGTGTTTGTATCGCTCGTAAATAAAAAGCCGTCTGGTCCATCCTGGTCACTCCCACGGGATCTGAAGGAGCCGTTCGGCACATATTGTGAACGTGATTAATCACGCCGCAGTGTTTTACTTTGATGAATATGCATGAGCGAGTCGACTGAGCAGCAAAAATCTTGTGACTGTCTGAAAGCATGTGCACTGCATGGCCGAAAGTATGTGGACACCTGGCCTTGAGCTTGTTGAACATCCAATTCCAATGAATACTCACTGGGGTTAAAGTCTGTGCAGGATGCTGGAGTTCCTCCACACCAAACCTTGGACCTGGCTTTGGGTGGGAGGCTTTCTGCCTCAATCCCTCATTTGAGATTGGTGTCCACATACTTTTGGCCTTACAGTGTATATACAGCATAATAAAGTGGACGTACGCCGCGATCCTGCTGGAACCGCTGCCAGATTTGGCTGGTAAGGCCTCCGTACGCGTCACACGGCACGTCGGGCATCACGATGGTCTTGTTGACCAGGGCGGAGAGGTGGGTGCGCACCGTGGACAGGTGACGGCAATACGCCAGCCCTGAAAAAACACAGAGAACAGAGGAAGCAGCTCAGGATGAAGCTCTGGTGGGATGTTTGTGATGTACGGGAGGTGTGTTGGGTCACACGTACAGCCGTAGAAAGCTCTGGAGATGATCTGATTCTTCATGTTGTCACACAGCAGCTTCAGAGGAGTCCTGCAGCAGAGATGGACACGACAATGTAAAATAATCGCTAAGGCTTTATTCCCTGTATTTAGATGCTTCCAATTCCCTAATGAGCTCACAACATCTGGCAGACAGCATTTGCATTTACGGCATTTAGCAGACGCTTTTATCCAAAGCGACTTACAGTCTAAGTAATCAAGGGTTAAGGGCCCAACAGTTTGCAACCTGGCAGTGGTGGGGTTCGAACCAGCGACCTTCTACTTACTAGTCCAGTTCTGTAACAACTTGGCTACAACTGCCCTTCTAGGAAGCTTTGGGTTCCTAGAAGGACTTTCAATACATTTGGAGGAGGAACACACTTTACTCTCTGGATTCCTTCACCATTTAAGCTATGCCTGGACCAGACAGTAGGTGTTGCTATTGCAGCAGCATGGAGTAAATATCCAATCCCCTATGTTCTCCCTTAGACACTCTGTCTGAAGAGCATCTGACCAGGACCATGGGGTGGTGGCCAACTGCAGGGGTTTTCAAACCCTGGGTCGCAACTTTTAGGTGGTTCACGATCCAAAAAAAAAGGGTTTCCGATAAAAATAATAATAACGTATTATAACAAGCACGTAATCACCAAATTAACTTGTACACGATCGCCCCCTTGTGGAGGCTTTATGTTACTTCGTGTAAACCACAGTGGGACCAGACTGTACAGCGCATGTGTCATTCATGGACGTAATGTGGGTCGCTTGAAAAAAAGAGAACCTGCTGACCTCTCGTGGCTGCATCCGTCTGGCGATGTTCCGTCCGAGAAGCTGGCCCTAGAACACGAGGTCTTCCTGGGAACGGGTTGCCAGATGTTCCCCCCCTGATCCACCACATCTGTCGTAGCTGAAACGCACACATTCAACTGAGCACCTCACAAGCATCAAACGAGCGCACAGAAGGAATAAAGCCCGAGCAACCACACCGGCCAATCAGCTACTGCAACCAGCAAAGCTTTAAACACACGCGCTAGTGTTAGCACTGGCGTACTAGGAAGCGTTAGCCTGATTAGACGCGACAGAAGCAGCGTAATAAAAGAGGGATGATGAGGAGAGACGTTACGGCTGGGTGAGGTGGGTGATACTGGGCAGTGTTTGGGCACGACTACGGTGTGAATGGATGACACTGTGGTGGCGCCCTCTGCTGGAGACGCCGGCACTGAAATGAATACATTCATATAAATGAGCTTAACGTGAACATGACTGATGACGATGCTAATGAGCACGAACACATGAGACATACATGTGGGTATACAATTACTAACTGTAGCCTATCAGATGCTCTGTACACTTTGTCACTCACTCAGCCCATTCATCAATGGAAAAAGAACCGAACAGGACTCACACTGACCACTTAATTGGGAGACAGTTAGCAGTAAGGTGTTTCAGATCCCAACAACACTGCTGTACCTGCTACATTCATTCCAGTACACACACACTACCATGTTATTACCATTTTACCAAATGATATCTGGTTAATAGACAAGGTAAACAGAGCAACAGATGAGCGACAGTCAGTAATTGTATACACATAAAGTGCATCTATATGATAAGTGTGGCTTATAACATAACAGATGAATGTATATATAATATAGGTGTTCCTAATAAAGTGCTCGGGGCACAGCAAATCTCAGGAATGAATGGATGTATCTGATGGGGTTCCATGATGGATTGGCGCCCTGTCCAGAGTGTGTTTCTGGGTGAAACTGGACCCACCGTGACCCCGACCAGATTATAGTAGTTAGTAAACATTAAATAAAATAAATAATGTGACTTTTTACTCCTGGATATTAAAGAGATTAAGAAAGTATTTGTGTTAGGATGCTCACCGAACTCAGACTGGCTGTTGGGAAGGACGATGCGGAAGACGTAATCTGTGGCCTCGTCCTCCTCGTCCACCGACTCCTGGGTTCCTTTCTTCTTCAGCTTGGGGAAGACTTTGCCCTACGAGTAAAAAGGCAAACTGAACAAGCGGCTCCAGCACTAACACGTACACTAGATGGCCAAAAGTTTGTGGACACCACTATGAATTACTGAGCTTAGGTGTTCTAGCCACATCTATGGCTAACATCAAATCAAATTAAATCAAATGAAGGTTTATTTATCACACACACAGTACAACTGGCAATGAAATGCTTTAGTGACTGCTCAGCCACATTAGTTACAAAAACGTACAAATAGTCAAAATATTTATTATACAAAAAATATAGAAATGTTTTTAAAACGTAGAAAATTAGAAAGATTTTAAATATAATTAAAAAAAATAAAAGTAATTAAAGTAAACAAGTGTGTAAAAGTGACAAGTAGTGCAGAAACTGTTCAACACTTGTCACTTTAATTACTTCAATTTTTTTAACATCTATTAATTGGTCTAAAGAAACTCCAGTGACCAGCTTGGAACCCTGACCTCAACCCCACCTAGTCAGGCCTTCTTGTCTTATATCAAAGCCTGACCTCACAAATGCTTATCTGATTAGAATTCCAAACATTCCCAGGCCACAAAAGAGTGAAGGACGTTATAATAATAATAATTATAATTTATTTCATAATTAATGCCCACACTTTTGGAATGAGACCTCCAACAAGATCAAGGACGGCTGTCTACATACTTACGACCATACAGAGCATTAGCACACACAATCTCAATCCAGATTTCACTATATTTATGAATAATTTATGAATTAACCATCTGAATAATTCCTGTTTATTTACATCCATCACTCTTAATTTAAGGTCACACATAAAAAGTGTTTTCCTGGTCAAGGCCATGGTGTATCAGGCTCCCCTCATCGTGAGTCAGGCCTTCTTCATTCTCTAGTCCAACATCAGTTCCTTACTTCCAGTATTCAGACAGGCATTAATATAAGACCTGAAAGTGGTTTTCCACAAAAATCTGGAAGGCCTGACTCACAGTGAGTGTTCCAATTCATCTCATCGCATTAGACGTCCAGGCTACAGTAGTACGACCGCAGTAATTAGTAAATATAAATAGATAATAGATAGAAGCCGGTCTGGGGTAGCAGACCTTGCCTGTTTGGGACCAGAGCGGGGGGTCGAGCTGGCCGTGAGGGAGCAGGCCGTTCTCCAAGCAGGTCAGGAACTGTAGGAGGTGACCGCCCTGAGGGAAACGCAGAGGAGGCATCTGAATCCCGTCCTGACTCACCAGGACCACGGTGCCACCGCTGTCCACTAAAACACAACACACACACACACACACACACACACAGTGTATATCAGCCACAGCGGCCACAGCAGCACCCGCTCCAAATCCGTCCAATTTCAGTAGAGGGTGGAGGAGATTCAATCATAAACCTCCGCGTCTACAATCCGGTTATCTATAAACCATCTCTGAGACTCGCCGCCGCCGGAATGCTAACCAGCTCCACGTCGATGCTTCTCATCCTTCCTGATTAGTGTCACCAGTATCGACTGATGACAGTCCAGAGATCTGAGACCTCAGATATGAGCTCAGGGCTTGTGGGCGTCGGTTCTGCATGCTGATGTTCTGTTTAGGGTTCGTTTTTCCACACAGGAGGTTGAAGTGGTGCTGCAGAACTCAACCCATCGATTTGAGCCGATCATTTCTCATGTTAGGATGATCTGAGGACGCTCGGGTGGCGCCGATTCTCACCATGATTTTTACAGATGGGACCCAGCCAACTAAGCATCAAAACAAAACGAAATATTCTTGATGAGGGAAAATGATGGCAATCTGGTCCCACTGTGGTTTACAAGGTGTAACGTAAAGCCTCCACAAGGGGGCGTTCGTGTACAAGATCATATAAATTTCGGCATTTATCAGACGCCCTTTATCCAAAGCGACTTACACTACTCGCGATTGAGGGTTAAGGGCCTCGCTCAAGGGTCCAACAGCGGCAACCTGGCAGTGGTAGGGCTTGAACCAGCAACCTTTTGATTACTAGTCCAGTACCTTAACTGCTATGCTATATCTGCACACTAAAATGGCACAAAAAGTGTTTAGTTTATTATTATTATTATTTTTCTTGCGACCCTTAAGTAGAACAGCCCGCCGTAGACCATGACACGCCCAGTCGTCAGCCACTTCTTTTCCCCGGAGAGCAACACTGTGCATGTGAAGTCATTTATCCCACACGTGTTTCTCTACTTGGTACAAATCTGCACCAAACTGCACGACTGAAAGCTCGAAGGCCGGACGAGGAACGTTTAGCATAACAAAGTTAGCACAGATATGCAAACAGCATCAATTCAATCGTTCTACCGCGGCCCATTACACTTGCAAATCCGCCCCGTCCCTGCAGATGCTAATTCTGCTAAATGATAACAGTGTTCCTCTTAAAAACAGGGAGGAGATGGACGAGACGTTCTTCCCTCTTCGTCCTGCAGGCTGCTTCTGCGTACGTGAAATAAATAAGCATTTAAAATTCCGTGACTCGGGGGGTTTGTTTACACCAACACGTACGTTTCTCATTAATAGATTCAATCTGAATCTGCTCCACCACCAGTACTTTTGGGAAAGAGTGATAATGATGATACGAGCGGGAGCCTGGTGCTAAGCAACAAGCAGACGGTTTGATGGAGCTTTAGCGCAGTGTTTTATTGGGTGTTTCTAACCAGTTTGGTGTTGCGTACCCTGCTGGTGACAGTGCAGGTAGACGATCTCCTCTAGACGGATGGTCATGGCGTAGTCCCAGTACACACTGCAACAAACAAACCAGCAAATCAGCGTCAACATGTATTAATATACTGGCTTTCCACTGATGTTGGACTAGAGAATGGAAATGCCTGGTTCACAGTTGACGTTCCAATTCATCTCAAGTGTTAAACATGCAGGCTACTGACATTCCTCCATGCACAACTCATCATGCAAAGCATACACACGTTTGTCTACATACTTTTGACCATATAGAGTCATTTATTGTATATTTATATTTATATATCAACAGCACCTTTTTAAACTGGAGGTGGGGGGTAGTGGTAGCACAGTGGTTAGTGTACTAGACTAGTAATCTAAAGGTCTCTGGTTCAAGCCCCACTCCTGCCTAGTTGCTACTGTTGGACCCCTGAGCAAGATCCTTAACCCTTAATTACTTACACTGCATTTGGTCACATTGAATGTGTCTGAATGCTGTAAATGAAATCCACATCTACATCACAAGCGACTGAGGGCCCTTGAGCAAGGCCCATAACCCCCAGTCGCATAGACCATGAATTGTCACAGTACTATAAGTCGCTTTGGATAAAATGAACCAGGCAGGAATGCATGATGAGCTACAGCTTTAGTAAATGCGAGCACCATTCTTTACGCTACCTCTTCTCGTACTCCAGGTCCCCCACGGAGCCGTTCATCAGCTGATTGGGCGTCCACTTGAGCGTCATGGTGTCGGTGGTCTGGTGCAGAGAGAGGTACCCCGGGATGGCCTCCATGTCGTCCCTCTGGAACACCCACATCAATCAGAACATGTTCAATGCACCGCTGTAGATTATTTATTTCAATGCGTATTAATTATTAACCCTTTAGGGCAGAGCTTCCTAAATTTTAGCTTGGGTCCCTATAAGGGACACAAATGAGATATAATTGGGGACACGTTTTGGCATTTTGGTGCTCTTTTTACACCCATTGTGATAGTAATTATGAGAAATATAACATTTCCACTTACATTTTGTAGACAAAAGTATGTAGACACCTCACCATGAGCTTGTTGGACATTCCATTTCAAAACCAGTTATTTTTTGGGAAGGCTTGGATTGTGTCTGTGGGAATTTGTGCTCACTTAGTCAAACTGGCACTTCATGTTAGACAAGAAGGCCTTGTTTAAATAAGACATTCACCCCAAAAGTATTTAGTGGGGTTGTGGTCAGGGCTCTGTGCAGCCTACACCAAACTCATCTAACAATTAGGATTTAATTAGAATTTATGTGATGTGTTATCAGTGTGTGTTGATGTGCTTGATGTGTGTGTGTGAGTGAGTGTGTGTGTGTTACCGGCTGAACGAGCACGTTGTTTTTGCCGAACAGTAGCGTGGCTCTCGAGTTCTGGTGCAGAGACTCCACGTAGTCCCTGGCCGACATGGACGGAGACGGACGCTCGTCTATACTGCTGCTGGAGTGTCTCTTCTGGATCTGCACACACACACACACACACACACACACACACACACTTTAAACCTCAGCTTTTCTTGCACTGGATTCTTCTCTTGGACCGTATTGTCCCTCCAGGCCCGAATGATTGAATGTTTTGACCTTTTGTAGCAGGTCAATCAGAATTAAGTCACGTTTATTCACCTGAATTATTTTCCACCCCTTCCACATCCCTGCCGCTCCCTTCAAATCAGCTCTTATCTGATTAAACTGGTCTAACTGGACCTGACAAACCCATAAATCCATGCTGTCTCAACCTAGTCTTGGTCACTAAGCCCCTGTCCTCCCATAAATCTGGTCTCCTCTCAGTGGACCAGAGACTAGTATGTGACCATGATCTTGGTCTTTTTTCTGTCTAGAGCCAGTTTTCCTTCCAATTTAGTTCCATATTGCATGCACTGGTGGAAGAATCTCACTGGTGGCGGAGTCACACTATGCTCTATGTGAATCTTCCACCTCTCAACCAATCATGGAGCATATCAAAGCATCAGTGAGGAGAAATCCACACTGAAATCCAACAGTCCCTCCCTCTCTCAGACACGCCCTATTGTGTCAGGTTGGTAGGACCCATGTGTCCTGGTCCAGATCCTAGTAGCAGGTGGTCTGTTGTGGCAGTATACATGCACTATACAGGACAGTGTGTGTGTGTGTGTGTGTGTGTGTAGGGTGTGTTCATTACACTCACACACAGTGCGGGTCTCTTGGCCGTTAGCTCGGGTCGGTAGTGGGTGCTGTGGATCCGGTGTCTCTGCACCAGCTCGTCTGCGGAGGGATCCGTCCAGAAATGATCCGCCGTCTTCATCTTGGTGTACTCCAGCGCACACGGACCCACTTGAAGGACCCAAGAGGGATGTAGGGGGTTTACAGGGAGGGAGGGGGTACATTATTCAAATTTAAAGCACTTAAGTATGTTTAGTGGTGTATATAAGTATATGTACACGCCTCCTATTATTGAACTGAGTAGTTTGTACACCCCTGGTCTAACATCATGTTATGAGCCACATGTTATAAGATGATTGTTTGATTCATTAATGAGTGAACAGAATGAACTGGTACCTAATAATGAGGCGAGTATCGGGCCGTCAACCAGGTCCATCAGAACCGCTTCTTTCTCATAATACTTACTGCAATCAGAACCATCAAGAACCATCAACCATTACAGTTACTGGCAATAAAATCCACATTAATATAAATAAAACCAGACTAGCTTTTATAACTGGGTGTGTCACACAACCATCCATCCATCCAACCGTCCACAAATCCATCTGTCCATTCCACCCATGCACCCACTCTTCCATCCATGCATCCTTCCGTTCACAAATCCATCTGTCCATCTGTCCATCCATCCATCCATTAATTCATCTGTCCAATCCATTCATCCATCCATGTAACCTTCTATTCACAAATCCATCCATCCACCTGTCTGTCCATCCATCCACCCACCCATCCATTCATTCATCCACCTGTCTGTCCATCCATCCATCCATTCATCCACCTGTCTGTCCATCCATCCACCCACCCATCCATCTATTCATCCACCTGTCTGTCCATCCATCCACCCACCCATCCATCCATCCATTCATCCACCTGTCTGTCCATCCATCCACCCACCCATCCATCCATCCATTCATCCACCTGTCTGTCCATCCATCCACCCACCCATCCATCCATCCATCCACCTGTCTGTCCATCCATCCACCCACCCATCCATCCATTCATCCACCTGTCTGTCCATCCATCCACCCACCCATCCATCCATTCATCCACCTGTCTGTCCATCCATCCATCCATTCATCCACCTGTCTGTCCATCCATCCACCCACCCATCCATCCATCCATTCATCCACCTGTCTGTCCATCCATCCACCCACCCATCCATCCATCCATCCACCTGTCTGTCCATCCATCCACCCACCCATCCATCCATTCATCCACCTGTCTGTCCATCCATCCACCCACCCATCCATCCATTCATCCACCTGTCTGTCCATCCATCCACCCACCCATCCATCCATTCATCCACCTGTCTGTCCATCCATCCATCCATTAATTCATCTGTCCAATCCATCCATCCACCTGTCCAATCAAATATCTGTTCACAAATCCATCCATCCATCTATTCATCCTTGACCTGCAGTTCTCCACCAGATGCAGGACGATCTTGTCCAGCACTTTCTCGATGAGAGCCGTACGGATCCAGAGGTGTCGAGCAGCCTGCGATGAAAGACCGGGAAACCGCCGGGGCAACTTAGTGGAACTCTCACTGGACGAACCCATCTGATTTCTTCTACAGAGAGAAACAGAGAGCGAGAGAAATCAGATTGTCAGATTTAATCCCATTCACGTTACATTCCCGGCAGTATAAATCTATAACTATGTGCTTTATAGGAACAAGATTATCGTGCTCGTGTGTACGTGTGTGTTTGCTCACTTGCTCTCCAGCAGCTGCTCCAGTTCCTGAGCTTTGCGGCAGAGCTGCTCGGCCGGGGCGAAACCTTTCCCCACTTTGGTGAACAGAGCCGCCACCTTGTTACTGCGCAGGAAGCCGGCCGCCCTCCGCTTCAGTCCGTGCAGCACACACGCCTCCACGGAAGCTACACACACACACACACACAGCATCAATACACACACATGGACTATATACGGAAATATACACACGACTTAAACCTGGGCGCTCTGTTCATCCATGCTCTTGATGTGGTGTCTACATACTTCTGACCATATTGCGTGTTCACACACTAGAGGCAACTCTACAGTAATACGTGGCAGTGTGTGTGTGTGTGTGTGTGTGTGATGCTGCTGACTCCTGGGTCGAGGGGGAAAGGCCTATGTAACCATGGCGACCGCCACCGACCGAGCGCTCTCGTTTCCATCATTAGTCCCTCTCAGTGTCTCTTCTTTTCCGCTCCTTTAATCCTTTGATCTTTTGGTTCTGTGTGTCTGTTTCTCTCTCAGTCTCATGTTTATTCGTTCATCAGTAGCATCATCATCATCAGGACCAGCTGCATTAAGGCGTTACCCATCGCTCACTGGTAGGGTTGGCGTCAGGGCTCTACATGCCAACAGTCAATCTCTTTCCAAAGGCAAAGGACCTTCCCTAAACCATCAAACACAGCTATCAGTGTGGACCACAATTCCTCCTGATTCATCACAGAGAGTGTGGTGTCCAATGGGGGTGTACTTTACACCATTTACACCGGCAGCATTTAGTGGATGATTTTATTATCATGGCTGAATACAATTTAAGCTTTCAAGGGTTGAGGGTCTTGTGTATTCAGGGGCCCAACAATAGCAACTTAATGATGGTGTGGGACTTGAACCAGCAACCTTCTGATTACTAGTCCAGTACCTTAACCACTAAGTTTGTGTGACACATCTCACTGCGGCTCTTTTCTGCTTGCAAAAGTTGCGACGTGAAATATAAATAAAGTATAAATCCGCCGCTGGCTGGAGTAAAGATGCAGCCGGGGTAAAACATGGTTTCATCATTTTAGTACTTTAATTTCTGAACGTGTTATCGTTGTACACAGTGGTGTAAACGAATGTTTTTAGGACATACCTTTGTTTATAACTCAGAACACACACACACACACACACACACACACACGTTTCTGTCCGTATGTATAAGGACGGCATTAAAGTCATGGTGTGTGTTCACGTGAGGTGGATGTTTGCACTGGAGGTTTAATAAATACTTTCATCTCACTGTATAAACACACTGGGTGTGACCGGCCTGTATTATGCATGCTAGTGTGTGTGTGTGTGCTTACACCTGCTCTGTGCTTCATTTAAACACGCGTGTGTGTGTGTGTGTGTGTAGGTGTGTGTGTAGGAGTTATTCGTGTAACATGACTGTCAGAGAATCAGCGGGTCATGACGCTTTTCAAGAGCTCAGACTGTGCTGGGTCAAGTACCAATAAAGAATCAGAGAATCACTCAGCCCGGGTGTGTGAGTGTGTGTGAGAGTGTGTGTGTGTGTGTGTGTGTGTTTGTCAGTGTGAGGTTGTTTTTTTCACTTGGTTTGATTAGCCGGTTCTTGGTATTGACTCTGGGATTGGTTGTGGAAGGGCAACGTCGTACCTGCTTGGATTTTACACTGACCTGACTTTACTGGGTCGCGCTCGTTCATGTTGATTTAATAAATGCATTTTACATTTACGGCATTTAGCAGACGCCTTCATCCAACGTGGCTTACAGTACTGTGACAGTGTACAGTCTGATCAATTGAGGGTTAAGGGCCTTGCTCAAGGGCCAAACAGTGGCAACCTGTCAGTGGTGGGGCTTGAACCAGCAACCTTCTGATTACTAGTCCAGTACCTTAACCACTAGGTGTGCTTATCTGCTCAGGCTGCATTCGCTATCTATCTATCTGTCTATCTACTATATCTCTATCTGTCTGTCTGTCCATCTGTCTATCTATCTGCCTGCCTGCCTATCTATCTATCTATCTATCTATCTATCTATCTATCTATCTATCTATCTATCTATCTATCTATCTATCTATCTATCTATCTATCTATCTATCTATCTGTTTGTCTATCTGACTGTCTGTCTGCCTATCTATCTATCTGTCTGTCTGCCTATCTATATCTCTATCTGACTGTCTATCTATCTGTCTATCTTTATCTCTGTCTGTCTGTCTATTCATATCAATTCTCAATCTCAAATATATAATCAAATAGGGCATGGGTAGCTCAGCGGTTAAGCTAAGACTAGTAATCTGAAGGTTGCTGGTTCAAGCCCCACATCAGCCAGCTTGCCACTGTTGGGCCCTTAAGCAAGGCCCCTAACCCTTAATTGCTTACCATGTATACAGTCTCACTTGTAAGACGCTTTGAATAAAGGCGTCTGCTTAAATGCTGTAAATGTAAATATAAAGTAAATGTGCATTAATATTAAGTACGGTATTATACACAGGGGTGCCAAAACTTTTGCATACTGTGTATTTGCAGCACAGAGTAAATCTCTCTCCTCTCTCTCTCCTTGTATCTCTCTCTCTCTCTCCCTGTATCTCTCTCTCCCTGTATCTCTCTCTCTCTCCCTGTATCTCTCTCTCCCTGTATCTCTCTCTCTCTCTCGTGCGCATGTGCGGGTGTGAGCGGTGGAGCGTGGTGAGCGTGAGTGGCGTTATTTGCCAAAAACTTTTTCTTTAGTTTGTTTTGATTAAATTAATTTTGAAAGTTGCGTGTAAGTGTTTGAGTGAGAGCGCGCGTGAGTGTTTTGTGTGTGTGTTTGTGTGTGTGTGCGTGAGGTGCGCGGGGAGTCTGCTACCGGCATTTTTGCTGGAAGCATGGCTTTCCCAAACACCCGGTGCTTTGAAAACTTGACACGCCGGTGTTACGGAGAATTCAGTTCCCCCTGTTTCCCCTTTAACGCGCATGTGCAAAAATCATGACGTTTTTTTCAGTCGCTTCGTTGAGCGTCGGTTTATTTGGAATATGTGTTTATAGCGGTATGTTCTTTTCACATTTCATGTTGTATGTTAGGTAGTTTGTGATTAAATACATACTTTAAAGTACTGAGTGAACTACTGTCAGAGGTTTTATTGCTCCACCGCAAGTCAGAGGTTTTCACACTGCTGTCTTCAGCCTTGCTGTCAATCAACTAGAATTAACGTGTCAGATTTATTTGTAAATAAATCCTAATACAGGACATGCTCTTATTCACACACTAGTTTAAGGTTATTCATCTCAGCTGCACTACCATTTACTTTCAAGAATAGTTTCATTTATGGTGATCTCTCTCGTTCATTTAAACTTCACAAACTGCATCCATGTGATTTTAAAATTAACAAACAGTATGTAGAACAAGTTTAACCTATAGATCAGTCCATTATACTAACAACACAGGGGGGAACACATTTACCTGGAGACCTGGGGAATATGGTTCCCCACATGTATATTACTGTGTGTGTAATTATAAAACACTACAGTGATGCTGGTGATGTTAACTGTTGTTATTATGTAGAACAAGTTTAACCTATAGATCAATCCATTATACTAAAACACAGGGGGGAACACATTTACCTGGAGACCTGGAAAAAATGGTTCCCCACATGTATATCACTGTGTGTGTAATTATAAAACACTACAGTGATGCTGGTGATGTATTTAACTGTTGTTATTATGTAGAACAAGTTTAACCTATAGATCAGTCCATTATACTAACAACACAGGGGGGAACAGATTTACCTGGAGACCTGGGGAATATGGTTCCCCACATGTATATCACTGTGTGTGTAATTATAAAACACTACAGTGATGCTGGTGATGTATTTAACTGTTGTTATTATGTAGAACAAGTTTAACCTATAGATCAGTCCATTACACTAACAACACAGGGGGGAACACATTTACCTGAAGACCTGGAGAATATGGTTCCCCACATGTATATCACTGTGATGATTCTTTTTTTTTTTAATGCAAACTACAGGCACACACACATTTTAAGAACAAAATATCTGTATTAGAAATTAGTGTTAAACTAAATTATGCATATATTACAATTATGCAAATATATAATAAAGAAATCCACCTCAATGCAAATTAAAACTTAAATACATATTTATAGCTTAATAGAAATATATATATTTTTAAACGAAATAAAATAAAATCTGGGATGGTGCCCTGGGATTGACTAGCATCACATCCATAGTGCACTCCTGCCGTACGTCCAGTTTCCCCAGGAACAGTTCTGGATCCTCCACGGCCATGACCAGGATAAAGCAGTTACTAAACAGAAATGAATGATTAATTTACTATCTACTTTATAAATAAACTAAAAGAGCAACATAAAATAAAATACAGCAACAAGCAAACTTTTTAGAAATAACATCCCAGTTAACCTTGGTCTAATCTTCAGTACATGCCAGACAATGAAGGTCTTCCTCTACTGGTGGGTTGCCAACACATGACTGGTGGTACCATCTGTCACATCCATCACAGGCTATAATAGATAGATCACTTTATTAATCCCAGAGGGAAAGTCAAGGACATACATATATAATAGCATGGTGCAATGAAAAAGCCAATAAAATTAAGGCATTATTACTATTTCTTTGGTACCACCAGTCATGTGTTGGCAACCCACCAGTAGAGGAAGACCTTCATTGTCCGGCATGTACTGAAGATTAGACCAAGGTTAACTGGGATGTTATTTCTAAAAAGTTTGCTTGTTGCTGTATTTTATTTTATGTTGCTCTTTTAGTTTATTTATAAAGTAGATAGTAAATTAATCATTCATTTCTGTTTAGTAACTGCTTTATCCTGGTCATGGCCGTGGAGGATCCAGAACTGTTCCTGGGGAAACTGGACGTACGGCAGGAGTGCACTATGGATGTGATGCTAGTCAATCCCAGGGCACCATCCCAGATTTTATTTTATTTCGTTTAAAAATATATATATTTCTATTAAGCTATAAATATGTATTTAAGTTTTAATTTGCATTGAGGTGGATTTCTTTATTATATATTTGCATAATTGTAATATATGCATAATTTAGTTTAACACTAATTTCTAATACAGATATTTTGTTCTTAAAATGTGTGTGTGCCTGTAGTTTGCATTAAAAAAAAAAAGAATCATCACAGTGATATACATGTGGGGAACCATATTCTCCAGGTCTTCAGGTAAATGTGTTCCCCCCTGTGTTTTCAGTATAATGGACTGATCTATAGGTTAAACTTGTTCTACATAATAACAACAGTTAAATACATCACCAGCATCACTGTAGTGTTTTATAATTACACACACAGTGATATACATGTGGGGAACCATATTCCCCAGGTCTTCAGGTAAATGGGTTCCCCCCCTGTGTTTTTAGTATAATGGACTGATCTATAGGTTAAACTTGTTCTACATAATAACAACAGTTAAATACATCACCAGCATCACTGTAGTGTTTTATCATTACACACACAGTGATATACATGTGGGGAACCATATTCCCCAGGTCTCCAGGTAAATGTGTTCCCCCCTGTGTTGTTAGTTTGATGGACTGATCTACAGGTTAAACTTGTTCTACATAATGACAACAGTTAAATACATCACCAGCATCACTGTAGTGTTTTATCATTACACACACAGTGATATACATGTGGGGAACCATATTCCCCAGGTCTCCAGGTAAATGTGTTCCCCCCTAGTGTAATGGACTGATCTATAGGTTAAACTTGTTCTACATACTGTTTGTTAATTTTAAAATCACATGGCTGCAGTTTGTAAAGTTTAAATGAACGAGAGATCACCATGAATGAAACTGTTCTTTAAAGTAAATGGTAGTGCAGCTGAGATGAGTAACCTTAAATAATAACACAGACTATTGTCCTGTGCGATATAGTTTATTTGTATCTGCACCAAAACTTTTTCTTGCGTGACAAAACGAAAAGAACAAACAAGTGTGTGAATAAGAGCATGTCCTGTATTAGGATTTATTTACAAATAAATCTGACACGTTAATTCTAGTTGATTGACAGCAAGGCTGAAGACGAACGCAGTGTGAAAACCTCTGACTTGGGATGGAGCAATAAAACCTCTGACAGTAGTTCATTCAATACTTTAAAGTATGTGTTTAATCACAAACTACCTAACATACAACATGAAATGTGAAAAGAACATACCGCTATAAATACATATTCCAAAAAACCGATGCTCAACGAAGCGACTGAAAAAAACGTCATGATTTTAAACGTCATGATTTTTGCACATGCGCGTTAAAGGGGAAACAGGGGGAACTGAATTCTCCGTAACACCGGCACGGTGTTAAGGTGGAGTGTCGGGTGAATGTGGAGGAGTGCTGTCTGGCGGCGGGGGTCGCAGTAGGCTATAATAATGTATTGTCTGCATCACGAATGAACAATGCAGTGGTTATGTTTCTGTCTTCTGTGGAGAAAGCAAGTGAGCTGGTTCAGAATGGAATTGTGATTAATGAGAGACTTGTGCCTGTTTTACCCCTCAGTACCCCATCTAAAAAAATTATCATCTCCAATGTACCCCCGTTTATTTCTGATGCGCTAATAGCACAGGAACTGTCAAGGTTTGGTAAACTTGTCTCCCCTATTAAAAAATTACCCCTAGGCTGTAAATCACAACTAGTTAAGCATTTGGTGTCATTCAGAAGGACGGTGTTCATGGTGTTAAGAGATGGTGAAGATGAACTAGATCTGGTTTTAAAATTCAGAGTAGATGGTTTTGATTACACTGTGTTTGTAACTTCTAACACTAGTATGAAGTGTTTTAGGTGTGGAGAGTTTGGACATCTTGTCCGTAATTGTCATCATAGTGCTAGCAATAATGGTAAAGATACTGAGTTAGGGGATAGGAGTACTGGTGAAACAGGGCCTAATGAGACTGAACTGGCAATGTCTGTTCCCACTACGGCTGCTGAAAGGATGACAGTGCAGGACACAGAGACGTTGTCGCCAGCTCAGATACCTGTAGGGGATGAACTGGTCGAGGTTGAGAATGCTCAGGAGATGTCCGCTGAGGCTGCACCGGCCGAGGGTGAGCCTGTCCAGGCATTACCAGCGGCAGGAGAGCCCGTTGTGGAAAGGGCCCCTGTGGAGCAGGAGGTTTTGAACTTAAGGAAACAGGGTGATCAGATTTGTGATGACTGTAATGAGAACACCTCAGTAGAATCAGTAGTGAAGGATGGAATGGAGGTACAAATGGAGGAAGAAAATGTTTTTAAAATTCCAATTAAAAGAAAAAAGCGAGCTCGAGGAGAAGGTAATAAACAAGCTAAAACCGAGGTTAAAGCAGTGAGTGAAATGGAATCAGAGAGTGACGGATCTCTCTCAGACTCAGGCTGGTCCGTGTGCTCGCAGGAGGAGAGCATGCCTGTACTGTACAAAGTTGAAGAAATTAAACAGTTTTTAAAAGTCACTAAGGGGCGAAGAGGTATTCGTGTTGAAGATTATTTCGCAAACTGTGCTCAATTTGTACATGATGTCAAGTATTTTAGGAAGGAAAAGGCTTTTACTGAATTAGAGTTTTTTAGGTTGAAAAAAATACTGACTAAATGTAATAAAGAGAATATTGAAGCGGATGTATAAGATGAGCTGCTGTTCCTGGGTCCGAATGACCTTTATTTTAAGCCATTTTTATTTAATTTTATTAATGGGTGATATTAGAATTGCAACTCTAAACATGAATGGGGGAAGAGACTGTGTAAAGCGAGCGAAGCTGTGTGAGCTGGTGAAAATGAAGGGGATTGATGTTACCTTTCTACAAGAAACACACAGTGATGCTAGTAATGCCAATGACTGGGCTAAAGAGTGGGAGGGGCTTGTGTTTTTAAGTCATGGCTCTTCTACCAGTACTGGTATTGCTATTCTTTTATCTAAAAATTTTATACCTTGTTCTTACAAAGTGGAAGAGATTTTAAATGGTAGACTTTTAAAGGTGACAGCAGACTTTGAAAATGAAACTTTTGTTTTTATTTGTATTTATGCTCCAACTAGGGGAGTGGATAGGATGCTGTTTTTAAACACACTGAACACTGTCATTGCAGGCTGTAATTCTACTGACTTTTTAATACTGGGTGGGGATTTTAATTGCACAGCAGACAATATAGACAGAAATCATTCAGAACCGCATGCCGCATCCCGTAAACGTTTGTGTGAGCTGTTAGAGACTCATGACTTGTGTGACATCTGGAGGAACTTTCACAGCAGACAAAGACAGTACACATGGGCTCATTCTAAAGACAATGTACTCTCATTGGCAAGGCTGGACCGTTTTTATGGTTTTAATTATCAACGTTCTGCTTTTACACACTCTTTTATCTCACCAGTTGGTTTTTCGGATCATTCTATGGTCCAGTGTACAGTACAGAAAAGTAATGTGAAGCCACAGAGCGCGTACTGGCATTTTAACACTGCACTTTTAAATGATGTTAATTTTATAGAGTCTTTTACTTTTTTTTGGAAGGTTTTAAGCTCACAGAAAACAGCTTTTACCTCAATTCAACAGTGGTGGGATGTAGCAAAAATACAAATTAAAATGTTTTGTCAGCAATATACTTTTAATGTCACTAAAGATACAATCAGATCGCTTAAAGCTCTGGAGTGTGAAATAGTGGAACTGCAGTCTTTAGCAGAGACCACAAGAAATAAGGAACACATTGAAGCATTAAAAACAAAAAAGACAGCTCTAGCTGACTTTTTGGACACAAGAGTGCAAGGGGCTCTGGTCCGATCAAGATTTCAGTGTGCGTCGGAAATGGATGCTCCTTCTAAGTTTTTCTTTGGTCTCGAGCGGAGTAACGGACAGAAAAGATTTATGCATGCAGTGCGAATAGAATCAGGAGATCTCTTATTAGATCCTTCTGAAATTCGCAGGCAGACAGTACAGTTTTTTTCAAAACTGTACAAGAGCGAGTGGACTGAGGTTAAACAGGTCGAAGAACGATTCTTTAACGAACATAACCAGCTTACACAAGAGTCTGCTGAATGGCTTGATGAGGAGCTATCCCTAGGAGAGCTCTTTGAGGCTCTCCAGGGAATGGAGAATGGTCGGGCGCCAGGTATCGATGGCCTCCCAGTCGAGTTTTATAAAAAGTTCTGGTCAGTGTTGGGTCAGGATGTCTTGAAAGTTCTTCAGAGCAGTATAAGGGACGGAGTGCTACCGTTGAGCTGCCGGAGGGCAGTCCTGACCCTGCTGCCAAAAAAGGGGGACTTGACTGAATTAAAAAACTGGCGACCTGTCTCCCTGCTATGTACAGACTGTAAGCTGCTGTCAAAAGCGTTAGCCTCGAGACTGGGTAAAGTAATGGAGCAGGTGGTACATCTTGATCAGACATATTGTGTGCCTGGAAGGTCAATTTTTGATAATGTGTATCTAATTCGGGATGTTTTGGAAGTCTCCAGACTGTTGGGCTTGAAAGCTGGTCTAATTTTTTTAGATCAAGAAAAAGCATTTGACCGAGTTGAGCATGAGTACCTGTGGAAAGTATTGGAGTACTTCGGTTTTAACTCAGGTTTTATAGCAATGATTAAAGTTTTATACAGTGACATTGAAAGTGTAATTAAGGTTAATGGGGGTTTATGTGCTCCTTTTAAAGTTTTTAGAGGTATAAGACAAGGCTGTTCCTTGTCAGGCATGTTGTACTCATTAGCAATTGAACCACTATTGTGTAAAATAAGAGAATGTATTTCTGGACTGGTGGTGCCTCCTTGTACTGTTCCTCTATGTGTTTCAGCATATGCAGATGATTTAGTTGTAATAACAAGTACCCAGACTGATGTGGACATTTTAACTGAACTTTTAAATGATTTTAAGGTTTTATCATCGGCTAAGGTGAACTGGAATAAAAGTGAAGCAGTTTTAGTTGGTGAGTGGGATGGTGCAGAACCTACACTCCCATATGAGTTGATGTGGAAGAGGGGTGGTTTTAGATACCTGGGAGTGTACTTGGGGGACAATACTTGTACTGAAAAGAACTGGGATGGCATGGTTGAAAAAGTTAAAGCACGTTTAAATAAATGGAAATGGATAGTCCCCCAAATGTCCTATAGAGGAAGGGTACTTGTTATTAACAACCTGGCAGCATCATCACTATGGCATAAATTAGCATGCTTGGACCCCCCAACAAATTTTTTAGCAAAACTGCAGGCTGAGTTGGTGGATTTTTTTTGGGACCGCTTGCATTGGATCCCACAAGGAGTTCTATACCTGACAAAGGATGAAGGAGGACAAGGACTTATTCATCTGGCCAGTAGGGTTGCTGCTTTCCGTCTCCAGTTTATTCAGAGACTCCTCATGGGACCCAAAGAACTGGTTTGGAGGGCAGTGGCTTGCAGGATTTTGCACACAGCGGGAGGTCTAGGGTTGGACAGAACTTTGTTTTTAATGAACACTAAGGCACTGGACTTTTCTGGGTTGCCTGTTTTTTATCGTGGACTTTTTAGAGTTTGGAATTTTTTTAAAATACAAACAAAAAATGACTCGTCTTTGCACTGGCTTTTGGAAGAACCTCTGGTTTATGGAACACGGCTGGATTTAACTGGAGGAAACACCCCTGCACTGACTAAAACCCTTGTTTCAGCAGGAGTCACAACTCTACGTCGGCTGGTGGACATTGCAGGACCTGATTTCACGCAAGCAGAGAATGTGGCCACACGTTTGGGAGTAAAGTCCATCCGTGTTGTGAGTAAGGTCCTCGAGAGATGGAAGTCTGTCCTTTCACCTGAGGAGCGGGAGCAGATGCAGGAGTACAGTGCGGGGGTGGTTTGCCCTACAGAAGACGACCCCTTCCCAGACATCACAATCATGCCAGATTTACAGGACTGTGAAGGCCCTCTGTTGGAGTCTAAGGAGGAATCCAGCATAGATTTAAAGACTGCATCTGGTAAAATGCTGTACAGAGCCTGTGTAAAGGTTCTAAACAAGAAAAAACTGAATGGAAGGACTGACACACCATGGCGTGATGTTTTTAAGTTAAGTGATGATGTTAAGCCAGAGTGGAGAGCACTATATAAACCCCCATTAACTAAGAAAGTTGCTGACATGCAGTGGAGAATTTTACATGGTATTATCTCAGTTAACGCTTTTATCTCTGTTTTAAACCCGGAGATTTTACCACACTGTCCATTTTGTAATCAGAGGGAAACAGTGTTTCATGCTTTTATGCACTGTTTTAGGCTGCGTCCCTTGTTTGAGGTTTTAAAGAATGTTTTTAGGTATTTTAATGTGACTTTTACAATCCAGACTTTTATCCTTGGTTTTAAATATGTTAAAAGAAAAAAGTCTGAATGTCAGTTGATAAATTTTATCCTTGGGCAGGCAAAAATGGCAATATATATCAGTCGTAAGAACAAGGTGGAGACTGGTAATGACTGTGAAGCCACGAGGATTTTATCAAGACTTGTTAGATCAAGGATTTTAATTGATTTTAAGTTCTATAAAAGTATGAAAAACCTGGAGACTTTTACAGAAGTGTGGTGCTGTGAAGAAGCAGTGTGCTCAATTAATGATGATGAGCTCTGCTTCACACTTGATTTCAGTTAAGCCAAAATTGTTTGATTGTACAAATGCTTTTTATTTTTACACAGTGAATTATTTTGAGGTGTTTTAATATGATAGAGTGGTTCAGATAATTTTTGTACTGAAAAGACTGGTTTAAATAAAGAAGTGTAAAAAGTCAAAAAAAAAGTCTCTCTCCCTGTATCTCTCTCTCTCCCCATATCTCTCTCTCTCGCCGTATCTCTCTCCCTCCTGCTCGTTTCCTCTGTTCTGGATGTGACGGAGGCTAATTCGGGCTCCCGCGCCCCTTTCATCAGGGAGGAAATGATCCGCTCCCTTTCATCACACCGTCGCCCCACTTTCACATCAGGAAGATAAACAATCGCTCGCTTCGGCTCATAAAGAATTTCAGACTGGAGGCAGAAATGAAATCGGGATTGAATTTCATCTCCGCAGCCAAAAAATAAAGTAGATTCATTTATTTCTTTTATTCATCGGTTGCTTCTTCCTGTTTAGATCGTCTAGAATTCATCACAGAACAACACACGCGTTCACTTAGTGGCACTGAGGGGTTATTAAAGCAATCAATCCACCTTCTGCATGTTTAATGGTTACAGACAGTGATTGAATAGCAAGGTTTGGGACTCGGGCTCCAGGGTGCAGTTTACTCTGAAGCACGTACTTTACCAGCTGTGCCTCCGTCTCGCTCTTTAGATTCCTGATTGTCGCTATAACAAGCCGTGATCTGACCAAAGACAGTCGGATCACCACACACCCCTCCAAGACGTGTCCAGTCTGTGGCCAGTGGTTCTCTGTGACCCCCCATTATTTAAGCAGGCACCTGAACCCCATCTGACCCTCCCACCCCCAAACACAGCCAGGTCGGCGGCACAAACAAACAGAGGTCCGGAGAGTCTGTGTGTTCCTCCGCTACTCGTACCGGCGCCTCCACCAGTGACCAGCAGGAGTCGCTGTTGCAGCAACGTTTTGAGGACACGTTCAGGTTATAAACGCCGCTCACTCACCACAGAAGGAAACAATATGGCTGCTGTCCTCATGAACGAACTTGCGTGTTACCGCTTCCTCCATGATCTGCTTTACCTGCAGGGAACAAGAACAGTTTATTCAACAACCGCTTGCTGAAGCACTTGTGTTCTTCAGCTCTGACTCTTTATAGAGCCTGTTGGACATCCTCGGTGTGATCTTTTCAGCTAAAACAACCATACTATGAAGTACGTCTGCGACCATGTTGGTCAAGAAAGTCTCAGTTGATGTTCGGATTCATCCCAGAGCTGTGGAGTGAGGCTGAGGTCAGGGCTCTGTGCAGGGCGCTAGAACTTCTTGGTTTTTAAACCGAGCTTTTCGTCACGTCCAGAGCTCACTTTAATGGGCAGTGGTAGCTCAGTGGTTAAACTAGTGGACTAGTAATCAGAAGGCTGCTGGTTCAAGGTCCTTAACTCTTAATTCCTCAAATCGTGTTTCAGACACTTCTGAATTAAAGCGACTGCCAAATGCTGTAAATGTAAAGCCTTCCCTAAACTGTTGCTTCCCTAAAGGCGTCCTGATACTTTCGCCAACACAGCGTATTAGCATTTAGAGCACGTCGGATGACATTTCACATTTCTCTGTGTCCAGTGAGCGTTTATTGTGAAGGAAAGAGGAAAGCTCGGCAGGTTTCGATATCGACGTGGAGCAGGTTTGATGAAGAACCTCGCAGCTCTGAGATTGAATCTATTATTGAGCTCCAGAGAAGCAGAAATGAGTCACTGCGGGTGTGAGAGGAACACAAAATCCCAACCGGGAGGAACAGCCGAGAGACGGAGAAGCTGTTTAAACGTCACACCAGCTCCCACAGACGTCTGCTCGATTTATAATCGATCTTTCATTTAAAAACATCTCTGTGTATCTTACACACCACTACGTTTAGCAACGCATCTCACATCTCAGCATGTCTGTGAGATATCTCACTATGGATGTCAGGTTATCATCTTAAACTCAATCCCAGCAAGACGGATCAATCTCCAACCCAGGACCTGGTCATCTCTCTTGATGACTCTCAGATCAGACCATCTGATAATGTAAGAAGCCTTGGAGTCGTCCTGGATAACCAGCTGACCTTCTCCTCTCGTGTAGCCAACGTGACATGATGGTGCCGGTTCCTCATCCATGGAAGCCACTCAGATTCTGGTCCAGCCACTTGTAATCTCTCCTGGTGACCAGAGACGTAAACGATCCAGTGAATCAGCCGTCGATATTCACTGCAGGCTGATGTTCTTCACGGAGGTGGAAGCGTGATGGGATTGATCCACACGCTGCTCTGATGTTCCACGCTCTAATTGGAAAAGATTTGACCTTTTGTGTCTTTTCCTGGGCTACTGTTTGTGAGAGCTGACCTATCGCCAGGGTGCGCACACACACACACACACACACACACACACACACACACTTATCTAGCTGGTGAGTAAATCTTAAAAACAATTATTGCCAAACCAATTAAGATAATGAGACGATTGTGTGTGTGTGTGTGTGTGTTAATCTATAGTGTTTGGCTCCTCACCCACCCCTGCATGGGGTTCATGCCCATGTTTTACTACCGCTTTATCCTGGTCAGGGTCACAATGCAACACCGCATATAAGACTGGACAGCAATCCATCGTGGGGTCTCGACCACCTCCCCCTCAGACACAGCCATATCACAGATTGCACTAGTGGGATGGCGCAATGTCCTGCTGCGCCAGGGAAACCAAACCCACAGCGACCCTGACCAGGAATAAAGCTGATGTATGTGTATATTATCATGTTAGGTGATTATTATGATGTTATTATAACGTTATAATATCAGCAGCTTTGAAAGAATCACAAATTATTAATTCCTGCTCGTGCTTCGTCACATGATCTGTGTGTGTGTGTGTGTGTGTGTGTGTGTGTGTGTGTGTGTGTTAGCACTTTCGGCTGTGGACCAACCCAGAAATGAAAATCTTATCAGCACTTCTTGAATTCCATTGCCAGTTGGTCACACCTGAAACCTGCTGGACGTGAGGTTTGTGAAGTGGGCGCGGTCAGGCTGCTAATGCTGTTCCAGTGTGGTTTTGGACGCTAGTTAACCATGTTGAGCTGTATGAGGCGAGGGTGTAAATTTAGATCGAAGTGCCAGTACAGTGATTTGAAACACAGCCTCTCTGTGTAGAATTTATAGCTTTATAATGAAGTGATTTGGGACACAGCCCCTCAGTGTGACATTACATCGAGGTAAAAGTGAGTGAGTTGGGATACAACCCAAGGTTACGTTTTTATGAAGTGACAGTAAGTAATTTGGGACCCGGCCCATCTGTATGACACAAGCCTGATCAGAATCACAGTGGGTCCAGGGTTCTCCAGCGGTACACCAGGTTTAGAGGACCAAGCCACACCAACATAAGCGCTGAGGTTCAACCCACGGCTCTAGGACCCTGAAGCTGTGCAGCATCCACACCACCACAGAGGGGAGCGGGCACCGTGCATGTGGACTCCACTGGCACGCTGCTGAGCATCTCCGAAAATAAATGCACATTATGAGATGCCACGTCCAAACCCAATGACTCACTGTGAGTCCCATCAGAGGTGATAATGGAGTCTCACCAGCACGGGCAGGGCAGGACCAGCTAAATGATCAGGACGTACCAAGAGGACAGACATAGCATAAATCTAGATCGGATTCATGCATGAGCTTCACCTTACCGACCTCCTGTTACTGTCTGTAGCCCATCTGTGAATCTGCCCCCCTTTAGCCCATCTAGTAATGTAGTGCTGGGGGCATTTGTGACCAAACTGAGCATAAATAAATGCAGTACATTGATGCCAATTTTATAAGCCATACCCACCACAGAGATGCACTGTGTGGGTATACAATTACTGCAGGGTGAACATTCAAGATCACCTAAATAATGACATAACTGCAAGTATCTGTTAATGATCAGATGATTCAGACTGACAGTGTGCATGTAAGTGCACCCAGTGATTCAGGACACAGCCCCACTGTATTATATGAAATTATATTTAGGTAAATAATTAGGAACACTTAGAATGAAGTGATTTGAAACACAGCCCCTCTGTGTAAGATTATATCGTATTATAAAGAAGTGATTTGGGACAAAACCACCATTACATGTTGATAAACGTGAGTGATTTGGGATACACCTCCTGTGTAACATTATTATTATTATTATTATTATTATTAGGGGACAGTGTATAATTTGGGACGCAGCCCCTCCGTAAGAGATGCGTGATTTGGGACGCAGCCCCTGTGTGATTAGTGAATGGAAACAGAACTCACCTCTTTCTTGACATTTCTCACGAGCCTCTGACGCGTCTCTGCTTCTGAAATGAGAATAAAAAGCGTTAAATGAACACGGCGCTCATTAGTAAGGTTAATAAATGAAGTTTAGATGAAATATTGGTGTATTTTAATAGATTATAAATGTGAATAGTTAGCGACAGCTGCTCTCTCCTCACCTGCTGTAGACGTTGCCATGGTTCCGGTGGCTCGAGCGCAGATCCTCGAGCTGCTCCCGGATACTCGGAGCGGATGGAGCCCGAGCGCGCGCTGCCCCGCCCCTCTCCTGTAAGCCCCGCCCCTTAAAGAGACACACCGCCGATTCCACCACTGACAGTTATAACGGGTTAATGATTGTTATTATTATTATTATTATTATTATTATTATTGCTGTTCCACTTCCACAGGGTGGAACAACTTGCATTCACTGAGCATAAAGCAAGCATACATCTTAAAAAACATATATCCGTTTATCCAACCATCTATCTGTCAATCTAAGAATCATCCATCCATCAATACATCCATCCCCCATCCATTCATCCATCCCCCATCCATTCATCCATCCATCCATCCACCATCCATCTATTAATATGCTGAATACTTTAAATGCTATTACAGTTATGAATCAAAATCTGTTTTTTGGTAAAAGTGTCAGTATAAGAGTTGTAGTATGTGATGTGTTTTACACTTGATAAAATACAACTTGTTTTGGAGCAATTTGATGAATATCTTAAATGCTATTGAAGTTATGAATAAAAATCTGTTTTTTTTATGTAATAAAGGGTAAAAGTGTCAGTATAAGAGTTGTAGTGTGTAATGTGGGTTACACTTGATAAAATACAACTTGTTTTGGAGCAATTTGATGAATATCTTAAATGCTATTGAAGTTATGAATATAAATCTGTTTTTTATTATGTAATAAAGGGTAAAAGTGTCAGTATAAGAGTTGTAGTGTGTAATGTGGGTTACACTTGATAAAATACAACTTGTTTTGGAGCAATTTGATGAATATCTTAAATGCTATTGAAGTTATGAATAAAAATCTGTTTTTTTTATGTAATAAAGGGTAAAAGTGTCAGTATAAGAGTTGTAGTATGTGATGTGTTTTACACTTGATAAAATACAACTTGTTTTGGAGCAATTTGATGAATATCTTAAATGCTATTGAAGTTATGAATAAAAATCTGTTTTTTTTATGTAATAAAGGGTAAAAGTGTCAGTATAAGAGTTGTAGTATGTGATGTGTTTTACACTTGATAAAATACAACTTGTTTTGGAGCAAGTTGAAGTTATTAATATGCTGAATACTTTAAATGTTAGTGAAAGCTGTGGGAACATTCCCTGTTAGCTGGGTACATTCATTCATTATTTATCTATTCATCCACTGCCAATCCATCTACCATCCATCCATCCCTCGTAAATTCATTTACCGATCCATCCCTGATCCATCATCCATCCATTCATTCATCCATCCACCCTTTATCCATCCATCCATCCATCCATCCATACCCCTTTCATCCCCATTCATTCCCAATTGATCACACATTACTGTATCCATAAATCCATCCATTCATATCTAAACCTGTCTGTTCATTCATCTATTCAGATATGATTGCATTTCAGCAGCAGATGAACATTAAATCCAGTAGATGGAGGTGCTGCACCTGTTTAAAGATCTTCTCAAGGTCCTGTCAATGAGTCTCGCCAGATTTAATATAGATTATTGAAAATATACCTACACATGTACAAGGTGGTGTAACTGTTGAGATGCTAATCAGCTAGTTTATGAAATCTGAAGGTTAGTTGTGTGAAGGTAAAGTCAGTCATTTCTGAAAAAGCTAACAGTCCAGTCACACATTGTCAGTGGGCTAGTTTCTTTTGTTCACAAAGCTGTTGGAATATAAAATTAAAGTTATTTACGTTTTACGTTGTTTATACAGTATTTACGTTTGTAAATGTGTTAAAACGTCGTGGTTTTATCTGTAATTACAGACGTAAGCAGCATCAATATGTGATGTTTTGTGCTAATTTCTCCATGTAATCACCCGAAAGCTAACTGCAGAATGTGAAGTGACCACAGTGGATTCATGTTGTTGCTACTCTGCACCTCTTGGTGGCGCTGTTGTCCATCTTGAAGCTTGGAGTGGCAGCATTTCAGTTCTCTTTCTGAAGCCATAAAGTTCTCGTCCACATCAGCCGTGGCGCTAGAAGTCGATAAGTCTACAGCTTTATGCTGAATTCATTCTCCCCCAGAGCCAATAAAGCACATTTAAAATCAATCAGACCTTGAGGTGAGCTGCCATTCACAGCTTCTTGTTGGTCATGGAGCTCAGGAAGTTCAACCTCATTCAACTTGTGGCAGTGATTCTCACTAGGCTCTCTGTAATAATCCTCCTCATCTCAAATATCCTGCCAATCATTCATCTTAGGTTCCTTATTGAGGCTGTGGAGATGGCAGGTGATCCTCATGAGAACAACCAGAACTATTCAAGCCCTGAAAGTGACGCCTCATCCATCCAGACATCTACCAAAACAATGTGATATTCTAACTGAGTTATGTTTGTTGACAAAGCTCAGTTGTTCAAAATGGAGAATTTAGAGCAACCAGTCCACATTCTGCATGTTTCTGAAGCTGGAAGGAGGCTGGAGCGCTCAGAGAAAACCAACGTGTATATGGAAGGAATATGACAAACTCCTCATAGTAGTGGAGAGTTGTAGAGACATGATGATAAAGGAGAGGTTGGATTCATGCGGTACACTTCACATGATCAAGCCCAAAGCTGTTTTAGGAGATCATGGGCAGGCTGATTGACAGGTGAGTAGATCCGTTAGATGATCAGGTTTGATTGATCTGGTCAGATTTAGCCTGAGGAATGAGCAGTCAACTGGATTAACAGGTGAAAGAGCAGGAGGATGATGGAGATGGATGCTGAGCATTGAAGAGAACACACACACACACACACACACACTATATACAGTACATATGTAATACTGAGAGATCATATGTCTGCAGTCAGTATTATAGACGGGCATGTCTTTAATAGCACATTTAGATGCAAAGACGCTCATTAACACGTCTGACTGAGCCGGATTCCAGGAGATCTCATGTTACCTTTGCTTATGTTAGCTCACCGACTAGGATTTGTGCTTCAAATTATAAGTATGACACACAACGATCAGCCATAACATTAAAACCACCTCCTTGTTTCTACACTCACTGTCCATTTTATCAGCTCCACTTACCATATAGAAGCACTTTGTAGTTCTACAATTACTGACTGTAGTCCATCTGTTTCTCTGCATGCTTTGTTACCCCCTTTCATGCTGTTCTTCAATGGTCAGGACCACCACAGAGCAGGTATTATTTAGGTGGTGGATGATTCTCAGCACTGCAGTGACACTGACATGGTGGTGGTGTGTTAGTGTGTGTTGTGCTGGTATGAGTGGATAAGACACAGCGGCGCTGCTGGAGTTTTTAAACACCTCACTGTCACTGCTGGACTGAGAATAGTCCACCAACTAAAAACATCCAGCCAACAGCGCCCCGTGGGCAGCGTCCTGTGACCACTGATGAAGGTCTAGAAGATGACCGACTCAAACAGCAGCAATAGATGAGCGATCGTCTCTGACTTCACATCTACAAGGTGGACCGACTAGGTAGGAGTGTCTAATAGAGTGGACAGTGAGTGGACACGGTATTTAAAAACTCCAGCAGCGCTGCTGTGTCTGATCCACTCATACCAGCACAACACACACTAACACACCACCACCATGTCAGTGTCACTGCAGTGCTGAGAATCATCCACCACCTAAATAATACCTGCTCTGTGGGGGTCCTGACCATTGAAGAACAGGGTGAAAGAGAGCTAACAAAGCATGTAGAGAAACAGATGGACTACAGTCAGTAATTGTAGAACTACAAAGTGCGCTAATAAAATGGACAGTGAGTGTAGAAACAAGGAGGTGGTTTTAATGTTATGGCTGATAGGTGTAAATATCTTCCAAAAAACTTTCTAAATAAGCTAAACGTTGGTTTTTATACATAATGGCACACGTCTTAGAGTAGCTCTGATTACAAAAGCTCACTTAGAGTTGCTCATATTTCCACATATGGAGTAATAAAGCTCGCTTAGAGTCACATATGGACTAAATAATGCTTGTTTAGACCAGCTCTAGTTTCCATATATATATATGGACGTGGTGATGCTCATTAGAGAGGCTACAGTGTTCTTATATGAATGTTTATGACACCCCGACTCAATGATGTTCATTAAGAGCGGCTTGATATTTTCATATATGGAGTACATATACGTACATTACATATACGGGCTCATGTACTGACATACCCACTTAAGAGCAGCTCCTATTATGTTACCATATATAAACTGCTCTCACATCTTATATGGAGTCACTGGCACACCCACTCAGAGCTGCTCTTATTTCTATATGTGGTTTGAATGACACGTCCAGTCTGAAACTAAAGCCTGATGAAGAATTAGCAACTACTGCCAAGTGCTGCCTCCATTAAAAAGTTCCAACAAAAGCATCAGGGTTTAAAAAAGGGCCCGAACATACAGTATGAGCACTGCACACCACCCACTATTAATACCACCCCCCCCCCCCCCCACACACACACACACAATATACTAATGTAAAGTTAATAAATAATCATATTCCACTCTCTAGCTTTGTGTAATGCATAATAATCCATCAGTGCTCCCATCAGGGGCTTTTACAGAGCAGTTAACCGGGTGTTTGCTTCACAAAAACATCAATACACTTTTCATCACCTGCAAAGCCACGTGACACGTTTACAGTAACAGCCCGTGTCTGCCAAAATCTCTCACATGAGCAAAGAACCGACAATAAATATAAGGACTTCAGCACATTAGTCACTAAAGGCTAATTGTTAGCCGTGCTAGCACTGTGCTAGCATTTATAAAGGCTGTATTGTTTTCAGGCCGCACTCAGCGCTGACAGGACGGGTGCGAGGACAGCTCCTCGACTCCTCTCATCCATCATTAGCCGCTTGATCCGCCAGTGGCCTGATATGGCAGGATTTCCTTTCACAAATGTAATTGTGAGTGGAGAAGCGTTATCAAGTGGTGGCTCTGCAGGTGAATAAAACCACTTAGATTAGGCGTGATGTGGATGCGGGCTCCGCTATACGTCTCTCCTGTATCACTCCTATAGATCCTGTGACAAAGCTCATCCAGAGAGGAAGTGCAATCGGATGATGTCATTCTGCCGATCGCTAAACTTAAGCTAAAGCGATATAACGCGATACAGACTGATTACATTAGATTAGATCAGGAGCGCTGATGACTTACTGGTATCGACATTCCAACATGTTGCCCATTAGTCGGGCTTTTTCCCAACCTATGAACAAAACACAGAAACAAAAGTCTGGACGTTTTTTTCTAAAGACTTTAGAGGTTTGTGGTTGAACGTTGGAGCATGAAAACACTTTAAAGCAGTTAAGGTGCTGGACTAGTAATCAGAAGGTTGCTGGTTCAAGCCCCACCACCACCAAGTTGCCACTGTTGGATCCCAAAACAAGGCCCTTAACCTTGATTGAATTGCATTTATTCACAAAGTCACTTTGGATAATATGTATTATTTAAATATGGATTATTTAGGCAGTTGTAGCCTAGCGGTTAAGGTACTGGACTACTGAGCGGAAGGTTGCAAAGATTCAAACCCCACCACTGCCAGGTTGCCACTATTGAGCCCTTGAGGAAGGCCCTTAACCGTCAAATGCTTAAGACTGTAAGTCGCTTTAGATGAAAGCATCTGCTAAATGCCTTAAATGTAAATTTATTATTTTATTTATTAGGATTTTAACCACGTGTTTTTGGTTACATCCCTGTCAGGACAGGTAGTTACTCCAGTTCACCTCATCTGCACGTCTTTGTACTGTGGGAGGAAACCGGAGCTCCCGGAGGAAACCCACACAGACGCGAGGAGGACGTGCAAACTGCACACAGAAAGGACCCGGACACATGCATCTGGGAATCGAACCCAGGACCTTCCTGCTGTGAGGCGACAACGTGCCACCCCACTTTGGACACCTGATCACAAGATTGTTGGACATCCCATTCCAAAACCGTGAGCATTATTATGGAGTCGTCCCCCTTTGCAGCCTTACTCAGGCACTACTGTTGGATGAGAAGGCCTGGCTCACTACAGACGTTCTAATTCACCCCAGTTGAGACCACGGCTCCGTACAGGTCACTAGAGTCCTTCAACCCAAACTTGTCTGAACCGCGTCTTTATGGACCTTTATTTGTGCGCCGTGGCACAGTCGTGCTGGAACAGGAAACTGGAAACTGAAAAGCTGAGAGCACAGAATTGAATTTTGTCATTGATTTTATTCACCCAGTAGCTGTGAAAGTAGCTGATCATGATAGATGTGGAGGGTCGGCTTGATTCTACATGTAACCGCTGCATACAGGAGAGTGTTTTATATCGGGTGGCGCAGAGGTAAATTATGCCAGGTGTCTACATACAGACATGATAGGCTATGTCTACGGGAATAAAGCAGTGGTAAAATATGATAATAAGACTTGGCATTGAAGGTAATACTAATAGATTTTAATATTAAGATCTTCATGATCTGTTTACATGCAATAAATGAAACATAATTAGCTGTACATTTGACTGTGAGCTCATATAAAGAAATCTGACGTGTTTTGCTGTTTTGTTTGTTTATTTGTCACTTGTGTGATATTAGGTTAGCCATGGTTGATGGTGCTACACTGTTAAAGGTCAAGACCTTTGCTCTTTAGCAGATCTACAGCGCTCCCCAGACTGTGTAGTTTTGTGTAAACAGTGGATTATACAGTCAACGAGGAGCTAAATTAGCACTATTTCTGAGGGTTTGTCCAGGGTGATCCCAGTGGAAGCAGACCAGCCACGACCCTGAACAGGATAAATTGCTTGGTAAGAATTAAATTAAATAAATAAAAATAATAAATAAAAAACAACGTTATACAGAAATGAGAAGAACGTAAGATCTAACACGTCAAATGCTCTTTCTCAGGGCAAAAAAGATCAGACAGTAAATCTTACACAGACGTTCTGTATGGCTGGCTCTCTTTCAGCAGTCTAAAGAGGTTAAAAATGACATTTCTGCAGCGCTGCGCTGAGCTTTGATTGGCTGAAAGCAATGCTTTTAATAAATCTACACTGAAAACGGGAGGTTGTAAGCGGATACGTTGATGTACTGAAAACTGAGGGATCCGGTTGCACTGTTATGACACCGCAAAACCACACGTGGTAAAACTCACGCCGTATAATGAACCAAATTCCTCCTGATTCAGCCGCCGGTTCGTTTTAATTACGAGGACGTCAGGGCGTGGGCTTTTTAAGGAGAAAACGGCCAGTAAAAGAAGAAGAAGAAGAAGGAAAAAAAGGGAGATGGGAACGGACGAGTCTGCACAGGAATGCAGAAAGACGTCCTCAAAATAGAAACCGAAATAGATGTCTGACCTTGTAACAGAAAATCTAGCAAGCATTATGGACAGATCGTATTCCACTAGCTCTTGTTTTTGTGCAGTTTTTCACATTTTGCCTCAATCCATGTAGGGGAACTGGGTTTATCTCTGTTATACTGTTATTACTATTATTATCATCCTCACACGGGGCACCAATAAGTATTAATTATAATTATTACAACTTCCTTCTTGCCTTTAATCTCTCAATTTGGTTGTTTCCAATCCTCTGTATGGATAGCAATCCTCTGTCACTCGGACCACCCAGCTCTGGCTGCAAGATGGTCAGGCACCCCGTCCGACAAGCACACAGTATAGTCGGATGCTTCTTATTTATCGACCAGCAGTGAGGTCTCACACAGAGCTTTATATATACTGTACATACTGTATATATACAGGAAAATGATGATGATGATGACACAATATGCATTATAGTTCAGCACGTTTATGGGTAAATATCAGGGTAAAGAGTTCATAATGTGTGACTAGTTTATTATTTGAGTGATGGAAGGTTTGTTCTCACTGGACATTTGCACACATATATCATTCCACCATCGCTCCGTATTCTCAGACAGTCCCAGCCAGCCATCAACTTTATGTTGTGATGAAAGCAGACAGACAGAAATCGCAGTCGGGGCATTCGAAACAACTTCCTGTCAGAACGATGTTCTTTTGACCGTACACATCGACCCGCCATCCATCTCCACGACACGACCCGTGTGTTGCTGATCGCTCGGAGGGTTCTGATGCTCTTCAGCGTTAACCTTTCATTCAGAATCCTCACACTGCTCAACAGAATTCATTCAGATGGAAACACGATTGTTAGTTAGCAGACACTTTTATTCAAAGCGACTTACAGTGCTGTAACAGTATACAGTCTGAACAATTATGGGTTGAGGGCCTTGCTCAGGGGTTCAACAGTGGCAACCTAGCTCGAACCAGCGTACTCTTGATTACTAATCCAGTACCTTAACTACTGGGCTACAACTGCCCTCTAGGTCTTGCAGCAAAGCACCCAAACACCATCATAGTACCACCATTGTGTTGGAGTGTTGCTAATATGTGCTTACTCCCAATATTTAGAGAAAAACACAGCAAAACAATTACAATAAAAATCTCAAGATTATGATGGTCCTTGGGACCATTCAGTTATGCTCAGGATGAACCCAAAACCAAACCAAACAACAGAGTGCTAAATGGAACCAAATTTCCACGTCACCATGAAGCAAAGCAAGGAAATTATGGCCATGAACCAGATCAGAAGCCTTCTCCTCCACTGTCCCTTCTATTGGCCATTTGTAAAGCTCTCTGGGACTGAGCATCATCTAAGTGACCTGACACTGAACACCGGTGGCAGATAGGGTTGCAGACGTACAGTCTACGCCGAGAGATTTCTAACCATACTGGGACCAGCCCGGGCTCAGAGACTTGGCGAGGCGTCCGCGCTGCAGATCTAACTTCGTTTGGTGCGCTACGATTGCCGTAGTTTTGCTCTCCACTTTATGACTCCTTCAGTCTGGCCCGAGCTAAAAGGCAGCCGATTGAATTTCAGACTCTCGTTTTATTAGGTTTGGCTAACGAGGCCCGTTCAGCGCTATTCCAGCACCGGGAGAACAGAAGGGTGGGAGCTGGTGCCAAATGCTGACGTCAGAACCGTTTCTGATGTGGGATCATTACAGACTGGAATCAGATTGGAATGCGGAACCCGGGCAGCGGTAATGCCTCTCAGTCTTGTTTAATGCACATTTGAAGTACATGTGGTCTGGAGGAGAGTGTAATAACCTTTTATGTGAGGAGAAAAGCCTGAAGTGTTGATATGAGTCGAGTAAATGAACAAATGAACACAGATGATTGTAGCTGCAACACTCTGAGGGTTCGCTCAACACCTCGGTTGATTTAGTAACGCAGGTGTTGATTCAGCGCCGTGATTCAACAGTGTAGGTGTTACATTGCCGTGGTTGTTTCAGCCCCACCTATTGCTAACGGGGGCATAAAATAAACCATATAAAATCACGTCTATGCTTTTAAATTTGTCTTCCAATAGTTTTGGGAAGGCCTTTCCTTTTCCAAGATGAATGTGTCCCTTAATTACAAAGCGGGCGCATAAATACAATAGTCAAGTCAAGTTAAATTTATTTATATAGCGCTTTTTACAATGGACATCGTCTCAAATCAACTTTACAGAATCCAGGACCAACAGACAAAAAACCCCAACTGAGCAAGCCGAGGGTGACAGTGGCAAGTACATGTTTGGTGCAAGCTCCTGTGTGTCCATTCTGTCAAATCCTCACCGATCCCCACAGACACACTTAGAAATCTTCTCGCATCTCAAAACTTTTGAGGCCACTGTGGTCTTAGGAACTCTCAAAGCTCTCTCTTAAATATTGTTTTACATACTGATGGTAGGGTAGCACTGTCGCATCACAGCAAGAAGGTCCTGGGTTCCATCCCCAGGTGGGGCAGTTCGGGTCCTTTCTGTGTGGAGTTGGCGTGGGTTTTCGTCCAGGAGCTCCGGTTTCCTCCCACAGTCCTAAGATGTGCAAGTGAGGTGAATTAGTCAGTCAGTAAGTCATTTTCTTATCCGCTTATCCAATTAGTGTCGCAGGGGGTGCTGGAGCCTATCTCAGCTTTTCAATGGGTGCAAGGCACACAGTAACACCCTGGACCGGGCGCCAGTCCATCGCAGATACACACACACACACATTCACCTATAGGGCAATTCAGTGTCTCCAATTAGCCTGACTGCATGTTTTTGGACTGTGGGAGGAAACCGGAGCACCCAGAGGAAACCCACGCAGACACGAGGAGAACATGCAAACTCTGCACAGAAAGGACCCTGCCTGGGGATCAAACCCAGGACCTTCTTGCTGTGAGGCGACAGTGCTATACCCACAAAGTCACCATGCCTCCCTGAGGTGAACTGGAGATACAAAATTGTCCACGACTGTAATTGACACTGAACGTATCTGTCATGAATGGAACCAAAGTGTGTAACACAAGACTAACCCTAATATACAAAAGAAAAATCCTAATAAACAAACAAACAAACAAACATACTGACAGTAAAAAAAAAAACCAGTACATTTACATTTTCGGCATTAAGCAGACGCTTTTATCCAAAGTACTGTGACAGTGTAAGCAACTGAGGGTTAAGGACCAACAGTGGTGACCTGGCAGTAGTGGGGCTTAAACCAGCAACCTTTTGATTACTAGACCAGTACCTTCATCACTAGACTACAACTGTTGTACTGTAATTTGCGCCTGTATACCTTACTCTCATCCCGCGCGCTCAGGTGGGAGGGCTACGTGCGTGCACGTGTGTGTGTGCGCGTGCGCGTGCATGTATGCGAGTGCTGCGCTTCAATCCAGCCTGGAGTATTTTTGCACCTCACGCGCTCCGAGCTCAGCATGTATCTGCTCCCCAGCGCGCGCCTGAGCCGCACCTGAAACTGCACCGCGCGCGCCGCTCGTGCTCCAACTTTCATTAAAGCATCAGGAACTTTGATCAGACCGACATGCACCATCACCCGCAGCTCGCGCCGCCGCCCGGATACGGACTGAACCCGAACCCGAACCCGGGTCCGGTCCCGGTGCCCGTCATCCTGCAGACAGAGTCGCGCGACAGGTGGGGCAAGAAGATGGACTTTCTGCTGTCGGTGATCGGGTTTGCTGTGGATCTGGGGAACGTCTGGCGCTTCCCCTACATCTGCTATCAGAACGGAGGAGGTGGGGATTCGAACCAACATTCTTTTATTGTTTGTTTGTGTTTCCTTTTTAAACATTATTATTAATAATGAGATTAAATCGAGTGAGTTTTAGAGTGGGGAAGTGGAATAAAAAATTAAAAAACAAGGCAAAAGAAAAAAAAGTTAAGAAAATACAAAATTCTGTTTAATAGGTAAATGAGATGAAAAGTGGTGCAGTTAAAATTAGTTTTTACAAGGTTTCCACCCCAAAAGTTGTGCAATATCCGAAGTAATTCTTACATAATGACATAAATAATATAAATGTATTAAAACTGCTTATAAAAAGCTCATATGCACAACGTCTTGGACACTTTGGGGTATTTCATATACAGTTATTCTTTATTTACTGAATTTGACGTATTTAAAATCAACAATAAAATAAACTTTTTGTTACATTTAGCAGATCAGCAGAAATTATTAAAATATTTGCAGAAATGTCATATTTAAGTTGAAACCTTCACACGGGACTTATTTCATATCAATAAGCAAAGCAAGAATAAAATAATAAATCTTCTCTAGTAACTAATAAGATCTAAAATAACAGTGGGACAAAAAACAGAAATTAATAAGTTTAGAATTCTTATTTTCACACTGACTGTAAGCTTTTTTATTGCAGAATTTTTTTTTATTAAAAAGTGTCGTTAGAATAATATAATTAATATAATAGTTAATATATGAATTAATATTTCTTATTTATATGGTGATTATTATTATTTTATTTTTTATTGTTAAATTTTAAAAGACTTTATTTAAAACTTGACGTGTAGAAGTGTTTTTATATGAAAAGAAACCAGTGTGGACTGTTTTATAATCGTCTAAAATCCAGTTTTATATTTATTGATCTTAATATTTCAGATCTTATCATTGAACAGCTTTAAACTGTGTGAACGCAGATAATGAGACTTGATAAACACTACAGTGTAAATAATGATTTGTTACTTAATTTGTAGTAATTTAATTACGGAAATGTAAGAAACAAAATATTTGCATTTGTACATTTGATTAGTGTTTAATTAAATCTGTAGTTTTATTCTTTATCACACTTGATTTGTTAAAATAGATCTCATTTATATAGTAGTGAGGTTTCGGTTGTTGTGTTGGAACCCCTGAAGGTTTGTCATTTATACACCTGCTAAGCATCTTTCAACATAAATAATCAAGGTACCCTGTAAGACATTATTTTCTGTGCTTTTCTCCTAAAATGTGCTGTTTAGTAAAACGAGAATCAGGTAGTAGCTTGAAATTGACTTTCCGATTCATCCCAAAGGTGTTGCTTAGAGGGGGTTGAGGTCAAGTCTCTGTGCAGGCCACAGAGGTTCCTCCAAACCAAAGTCATGAGTGTCTGTACGTGCTGAAAACGAGTGTAAACTGATCCACGGAGCACGTGTAGCTCCAGTTAGGATTCAGCTCAGTGTAAAGTGCTTTTCGAGAGGGTAGACAGTGGTAGTGGTGGATTTTTTTGGCTAAGAGCGCGAGGTTGGCATCTTCTGGGACTGAAAAAGGAAATGTTAGACACCATCGCCTTACTGGCATCATGTTCTCAATTTGATCAGCCACCCTCTGCGCTGGGTAAGTTTTCTCTGCCGTGGTCTACGCTTCAGAAGCCGTCCAGCTTAAATTGGTATCACTGTCTGAGGTGCTGATCATGTGCCCGGGCTGCTTCCGCACTTTTCTGCAAAGCCTGGCATCACAGATCATGCCCACTTAGGAGAGAGCTCGAGATGACGAGCCAGGTTTAAACAGGCAGGCAGGAGCTTGTTGCAACTGGTGGTCGAGCCAAAAGGTAAGCAACCACCTGGAGATCTTTGTTGATTTACATCATTTTGGCAGGGTAATGATAGTTGTGGACTAGGTGTTGGTATCATTTTTCACCTTCCTCACCCTGTCTTTTAGGTGCCTTCCTCATCCCCTACGTGCTCATGGCTGTATTTGGTGGCATCCCACTTTTCTACATGGAGCTTGCACTGGGTCAGTTCCACAGGACTGGAGCCATCTCCATATGGAAGCACATCTGCCCTATTTTCAAAGGTAACGTCCACTATTCATTTTTCTTTAGTGTAACTTTACTGAGGGTAAATCAGTCTACAAATGGGAAACTGTGGCTCTCATTTGTGCTCCTCATCCCTGTAGCCTCGTGGGAACACTATAACCTGGGAACACTTGTTGCTTGGGGCCTTGTTGCATGGCTAGGCATTGCAGTACCTTCCTGAATAAAGAAATATTAGTTCAAGTTAAGTTTGTCAAACAAGAGCTGTGGGTACCAAAATGGTTTAACCAACAAGAGCAAGAAGTACCAGGCAGATTCCTCCAGCAGTAACCTGGGACAAGGTGGGACGTCCCAAAGTAACCAAGACTACCAGACATGTCCATCCAACAGGAAACAGGGGCACTAAATGATCATCCATCCTGCAGTGGCATAGAAGATGCAAATAAAGGAAAACAGGAGACTTGAGTAAGGTGTTGAAGTTACATCCTGAGGAAGTGATTTGAAGACTCCTGAGAACTTATGTCTTCTGGACTTCTATTTTTGTGTGATCTTCTGCCAAGTACGAAGCTGTTTTTCCCAGCAGTAGCCTACAATGCCATGCAAGGTAATCCAATAGTCAGGAGTATAGGCAGGTTCGTCCATAGACAGGAGCATCGAGAAGTCCTCCTGAGGGCCAGCAGTTCCTATACTTTGTGAATCCCTTATAAATACTGCTAGAATTATCCCAAAAATACCTCATGGAGACAAATTGTGTCTTTACTCCTTGTTCCTCATTGCTCTCCTCAGGCATCGGTTTTGCAATATGCATCATAGCGCTGTACGTGTCCTTCTACTACAACACCATCATCGCGTGGGCGCTGTTCTACTTCTACTCGTCGTTCAGCAGCACCCTGCCGTGGACGAACTGCGACAACGAGTGGAACACGGAAAACTGCACAAATTACTTCGGCAAGGACAACGTGACGTGGACCAACTACTCCCGCTCCCCCGCCGAGGAGTTTTATACGTAAGTGCATGTAAGTGGAAATGAAAAAAAAAAAACAGACTACGCAGAGAAAAGCTGGATGTATGCAAATCAAACGTCTGTATAGTAAAGCAGAAAGTCTGGAAAAAGGAATGAAGGAGTGAATAATGACTGTATGAAGGTGTTAATGTAGGTGTGCACTGGTTGTGTATGCAGGAGAAACGTTTTACAGTTGCACGAGTCGGACGGTTTGGGGAGCCTGGGTTCGATCCGTTGGCAGCTCATGCTCTGCCTCTTCCTCATCTTCACTGTCGTCTACTTCAGCTTGTGGAAAGGAGTCAAATCATCGGGCAAGGTACGCCAGTGACAAGCGCCAATAACGAGGGGTCCAAGCACCAACGTGCAATTCTGTTACCAAAGGACCTGGTCAATGTGGTGCACCTTACTCATGGCAGCAAGAATCTCCACCATCCTTCCAAATCAGAGTTTCTATTCCTTACATTTGTAAACAAACTAGAAACAAACAACGTGGTGTTTGGACCCTTAAATACTGTACAGAGCAGCTTCAGTGGTCTATATTTTCGTTCACGTGTTTCTGTGTATCTCTGGATCAGGTGGTTTGGGTTACGGCGACTCTTCCCTATGCCGTGCTGCTGATCCTATTAATCCGTGGCGCGACGTTACCCGGAGCCTGGAGAGGCGTGGTCTTTTATCTTCAGCCCAAATGGGAGAAACTTAAGGATACGACCGTGAGTCCTACACAAACACTATAGATTACAGCTATGTGCCAGTTCTCAAACGTGGTCAGGATGAAGATTTGTTGTTCGATATCACATGTTGTTGCATTGCAAAATGTGTCAGAACGCAACTCATGATGCAGCATTGTTTTCATCTACAGGTTGAGTGTGTTTATCTCCGGTCTGTCATAGCAAGAGTTTAGTACAAATCCTGCTAAAGCAGAGCTAGTTTGGCTTTTTGTTAGTGCTCTGACTAGAAAGCTGTTAAGTCAACTAAGTGGATGAATTTGTAAGCGAGTAGCACCGACCTCCTATTTCTCTTTGCCCCTACATACCTGCGCTGGGTTTGTTTTCCAGCCTTACATACATTCGTCAGCGTCACTCACACCACACAGAAGTAGTTTATACAATTGATATTTCCTCAAATTGAATTATGGGTAATTCACACAGTCCAAAACCACCTTAAGTATCAAAAAAATCCTGTTCAAACAGATTCTATTAGTGCTAGAGTTACGAAGCCGTGGTCAATTATGAGAGAAATAAAATAACCATCGATTGTGTTCAGGTGAAACGAACGTTATCAGATGTTGCGCTGAAAGCTGCAGGTTCGATCCGGGATGCATGAAATAAATATAGCGCAGCGCTAATCAGATGCTGAATTGGTTCACTCATCTATTAACATGCTCATTAATCACACACATTCTAATTATAAGCTGGTTTCTGAGACTATCAACACACACACACACACACACACACACACACACACAAGTTTCAGTGGTAATCCTACACTCTTTACATCGTATACACTGTATGGCCAAATGTATGTACATCTGACCATAAAACCATGGGCATTAGATAAATAGATAGATAGTAATAGTACACACTGTTAGATTCACATTATACAAACAACACACTGCAACAACACACTACAACAACACACTACAACAACACACTACAACAACACACTACAACAACAGGGCCTGTGGGTAGATTTGGAGATGTCATTTCGGTATACATCATAAGTCTGGTATAGATTTTAAATGATCAGCTATAAACTGGACCACAGTGCAAAGAGGTGCATATGAGGTGCATATTAGAATAAAGTCATCAAGATGAGAAAACCAGGCTCACAGTCGATGTTCCAAATCGTCCCAAAGGTGTTTTATGGGGTTGAGGTCCAGATTGAATCTGTGTAGACAACTGGAGTCGCTGCACACCATCCTCATCAAACATCCTTTGTACACAGGGGCACAGTCATTCTGGAACAGGAAAGGGCCTTCCCCAAACTGTAATAATTATGAAAGTTGTCCGAATACTTTCGGAAACATAGTGTGTCCAGTTTGGAGGACTGGAAGCCATCATTACTGTGGTAATGGACCTAAGTTCCTGTCCTATAAAGGAGGTGTTTGAGCTGGGCCTGGTAGCTTTATGCTTTCTGAGCTTAATAATTAGGAGAGGTGTCCACATACTTTTGGAAACATAGTGTGTCCAGTTTGGAGGTATTGCTGTGGTAATGGACGAGTATCACAACTTCCCGTCCCATATAAGAGAGGTGTTTGTGCTGGGGCTGGTAGCTGTATGCTTTCTGAGCTTAATAATTAGGAGGGGTGTCTACATACTTTTGGACACCTTGTTTAGTTTCCTGTGTGTAAACAATGTCATTTCAGCGTGCCAGTGCTCCTGCTTTTCTGGCTCAGTGTGTATTAAAATGTACCCTTGATGAGCTACAGCTTTAGTATTTTGGAGGACGTTGATGATTTAAACTTCACTTTATTTCACCAGGTTTGGGTGGATGCGGCGGCTCAGATCTTCTTCTCGCTGGGTCCTGGGTTTGGTGTTCTTCTGGCGCTGTCCAGCTACAACTCATTCGACAACAACTGCTACAGGTACGAGAAAACACAAACACCTTCACTCCATCATTGTAAGTCAGGTTTTATATAAGTACGTCCTGTATATTGTTAATATATGAATGTAGGGAGTCAGACACGGTCCTAAAACCTCCTCAAATGAGCCTCCCAAAGGAGTGGAGGTTCTTATAGCAGGGATGTCTGGAATGTCCAACATGTTCATCTTCCTCTCTGTTTCGGTGCCTTTCTCCCACAGAGACGCCCTCGTGACCAGTATGGTGAACTGCATTACCAGCTTCATGTCTGGTTTTGTGATTTTCACTGTGCTGGGCTACATGGCTGAACAGAGACACGTCAACGTGGAGGATGTAGCCAGGAACAAAGGTAAGGAACCGAGAACCTCTTTGACCTGAATTCTCCCTTTATTCTCCCAGTCCGGTCATTTCCAGTCCACAATCGTAACTCCACTGCCATGGAGAGCTGTTGACCATCATGTACCACTTTGACACATGGCCAGTCGCCAGTGTTGGGTTCCTATACAGAGCTATATTGTGTACAGATCATACCTCTTAAAGCTCTTTGTAAGAATCCATGACTGTCCAGTGAAAAGAAGCACATGTTGTACAGTAGACTGCGGCCCTCCCTGGCCAGCATGGGTGTCTTGAATGTCCATGGGAAGTAGAAATGACCAGAAGTCTCATGAACCCTGAACTCCATCATGGTGAGCTACTATAGCGGCGTCCCTTTGTATAAGAAACTAATGCACGATATCTGCCAGCCAATCAGAAACGAGCATTTTACATCACCAGGATGTAATAAATCAATAGCACAGTTATATATAACACTGTTCACTCTTTTAAGGTCCGAGCCTGCTGTTCATCACCTACCCAGAAGCCATTGCTAACATGATGGGCTCCACATTTTTTGCCATCATGTTCTTCGCCATGATGATCACGCTGGGTTTGGACAGCACGGTGTGTACACACACACACACACACACACACACACAGTAATTCAGACCTGTTTGTCGTATATAAAATAATGTCAGTCATTGTTTGCATGTGTGTCCAGTTCGGAGGACTGGAAGCCATCATTACTGCGGTAATGGACGAGTACCCCAACTTCCTGTCCCACAGAAGAGAGGTGTTCGTGCTGGGGCTGGTAGCCGTTTGCTTCCTGGGATCTTTAAGCACTCTTACGAAAGTAAGTCACATATATTCACTTCATTCATTCATTTTCGCTAAAGGTTTAATCCTGGTCAGGGTTGTGGTGGATGTGGGGTCACCCGTGTTTATTGCGCCAATCCATCGCAAAGCATCAAACAATAATACACTCACTTATACCACGATTCATGGAAAGTATTCATTGATGCCCAGATGTAGCCAATCTTACCCTCCCAACCGGTCAGTTTGCAACTGACCTCTGTGCCACCGAGCACCTACTTGATGGAAAGCATTGTGACACAATCATCCAATCACAGACAGACATTCATTTCACGTTAACATTTTCGGCATTTATCACTCACTCACTGTCTCAACCGCTTATCCAATTAGGGTCGCCACGGGGGGTGCTGGAGCCCATCCCAGCCTCTCCATGGGCGCAAGGCACACAGCTACACACTGGACATGGTGCCAGTCCACCACAGGGCAGACACATACACACACCTATAGGGCAATTCAGTGTCTCCAATCAACCTGACTGCATGTTTTTGAACTGTGGGAGGAAACCCATGCAGACACGGGGAAAACATGCAAACTCCACACAGAAAGGACCCAGACCGGCCCGCCTGGGGATCGAACCCAGGACCTTCTTGCTGTGAGGCGACAGTGCTACCCACCGAGCCACTGTGCCACCCCGGCATTTATCAGACACTTTTTATTCAAAGGGTCTTCTGATACTGAGACAGTACATTGGCTAAGCAATTGAGGCTTGAGGGCCTTGCTCAAGGGCCCAACAGTGGAAACCTGGCAGTGTTGTACTAGTCCTGAACTTTAACCGCTGAGCTACAACTGCCCAACATTCAGTTATTCAGGTGAATGAATAATACATGAATGGAGAAGATGCCAATTACAGCTTTTAGCGCTTTTATCAAACTGTCCAGTCTGGATTTTATAAACTATATAAATGAGTTTTAACCCACTAAAACTGAATGTTAGTGTTAGTTTTCATGTCCAGTTTATAAAAGAAGTTCAGCCTCATGAAGTGCAACAATGCAGTTTTAATGCGGTTTAATGTACAGCAGAAGAACAACATCAATCATCCAAATCGTTCTGTTCATTTCTCATGGTTTGTTTTTGGTTTCTCTGGTATTTGGGAGGGTGGCACGGTGGCTCGGTGGGTAGCACTGTCGCCTCACAGCAAGAAGGTCCTGGGTTTGATCCCCAGGCAGGGCGGTCCGGGTCCTTTCTGTGCGGAGTTTGCATGTTCTCCCCGTGTCTGTGTGGGTTTCCTTCCACAGTCCAAAAACATGCAGTCAGGTTAATTGAAGACATTGTGTGTGTGTGTGTGTGTGTGTGTGCCCTGCGATGGACTGGCACCTTGTCTAAGGTGTTACTAAGACAGTGAGACAGTGAGACAGTGAGTGGTACTGGGGTACTGGGGTACTGGGGTATTTGGGTATTGGGGCTTATACCAAAGGATTGACTAAAGCACAATCGGTTGGTATAAGTGCTGTGAGATTTCTTACTGGAATTAAACAATTACTAAGAGAAAATCTGATTGCTGTGCTGCTTAAAGACGTTTCTCCACAGTGAGATGAGTAAATTAAATTCATTTTATTTTTAATCCATATTGTTTCCCATAAAGGCTGTTAAACGAGTGGAGAAACATTGAAGAATATAACACCAGAGTAATTTTATCATGACCCACCATTAACTTAAGGTTTTTTCCCCACAGGGAGGCGCGTATGTTGTAAAACTACTGGAGGAGTACGGAGTTGGTTTCCCCATAATTGCAGTGGTGTTTCTGGAGGCCACTGCAGTCTCCTGGTTCTATGGTAAGAACAGTTCTGGATCCAGTTTTGATGATACACAAGCCAGTAGTAGAAATAGAAATCTGATCGCTCGGTAGAAATGTAGACCATGAAGCTCACTTAATAATCCAGTAAATGTCACGTAGAGCTCGCTTGACTGTGGACAGTGACACCCAGGTTTTAGCAGCCTTTGTTTTTGGTGGCTCTTGGACCACATCTTTGGTATAGGAGGTGGAAGCTTTATAAAGTTAAAGACATTCTACGAATCATCTAAAATGCTGCATATATTTTATATATTTTATATTCTATAACCATAAATCAACATTTTTTTCTCTCAGGCGTCAACAGATTCAGCAGTGATGTCAAAGCCATGCTGGGTTACACACCCGGGTTCTTCTGGAGGTTCTGCTGGGTGGCCATCAGTCCGGCGTTCCTCGCGGTGAGTTTCCTCACATTTCCCCACATAAAACCCATAAGACAAGCCAGAACCCTTCAGGTTTATTGGGTCCAGAAGGTCAAAAATGCATTATTTTCTCATTTAAAAAGGTAAAATATCCACAATGTTTCTTCCCTTCTGCACTAAAGACGTTTCAGCTTTAAATTCAGTTTAAAATGCAGCCTGACGGACGTTCATCATCCCACAGATTTTCTCTCATATTTCTGTTTTATTCCCTCTCAGGTATGATAAACTGCGTCTCTGTTGTTACCCCAGGTGCTCAGGGGTGCAAAAATATTGAAGGTTATCACACAAAGAACCTTCATGGGTTTAGGTTTAGAGAGCAGATGAGGCCTAAACTAGTTTTGATTTACTTTTGGATAAAACAATTAAGAAAAATAATGATCACTCTTACAGCGGCACGGTGGTTTGGTGGGTAGTACTGTATTGCTGGGGCCGGACGTTCCTACTCTGGGACTCACACTGGGTGTGTTTTGTTGTGCAGTACATCGTCGTCAGCTCCCTGCTGAACGCTTCACCACTACAGATGTTCGAATATCGGTTTCCTGACTGGAGCGTCACGGTGGGTTATATCATCGGAGCTTCGTCCTTTATCTGCATCCCCGTCTACATGGTGTACAAGCTGGTGTGGACGCCGGGCTCGCTCAAACAGGTCTTTTTATTACCCAACATCACACTGCACAGCTCATCAAAAGAACTATTTAAAGAAGAAGCATCATGTTGGTTAGATGCTGTACAATGTCGAAGCTGAAAAATAAAAATCATTGTTTATCTCCAGAGCCACTTCCAGATAAAACAGTTAAAGAAAGTCATATGTAGTCACGACACTCAGCTATTATAGAGAACCATTATAAATCATCCAGATCAGATTAGATGAGTATTTTTATATTTGCCTGATAGATTTATTAAATCCAGGTGAACTCTGACCTCTTTCTTTTGTCTTTTTAGCGTCTGGCTGTTTGTCTGAGACCGGAGCGGAAACATCCCAACATCCACACAGATACGCTGGTGCTGACTCCGGTACCTTAATCTACCCCAAATATCTTTATACCCCCCCTGCAAGTCAAGTCCAAGCATGTACACACACACACACACACACACACACACACACACACAGAGAAGCAATAAGTAGCATAATTTGGTGAACATTTAAGCTGCTGATATAATAAGAATTGTTGTTCCAATAGGGGTGAATAGCCAGCGCCACAATTTTAGAATCATCAAATTTGTAAGCCACTGGTTTCCCTGTATGATGGTTAAAGGAACTTAAAAAAAGTTTTATAATGTGTAGAAGGAAAGATGTTTAGTATGTTGAATGTTCGGGCAGGTTTAAATGAAAGCAGATAGCTGTGATTTCATGTCGATTTATTAACTTTATCAACATGAATGAATGAAGTTCTGGTTTTGATTGAATTACATGTTATCAGATCTATATTTTATAATAACAAATCTAAATAAGGTGTACGCTTAATTATAACATTTTAAACATGCTACGTATTGCTCTTTTTGCTCAACACACCATGCTGTGCAATATGTTTCAAAGCAGAACGTGTAATAAGACGTAATGATATGAAATAAGAGTATTTGTAGTTGATGTTTGATTTCTTGTATAACATTTAGTCCTATTTTTTCATCATTAAGGTAGACAGTGACATGACAAAAGGGAAGTTAATGCAAATGATGAATACCTCATGGTGAGAGCGGGACCAAGTCACTTTTACTCATGTCGTGTGTTGTGAGAGTTTCTGCTCATCGTCACTGATCTGTGTTTAATCGTTGTATGATCTTGTATTATCGGTGTGTCTCGGATTAAACCTCTTATAAAGACAATTCAGATTAATTCCCTGCATTTCAATAATGATTTGAATGAGACCTAGTTGACTTTTCAGGTTGTTTGATAGAATTTAACCTGGAAAACCAAAGCAATGCTATTGCGACCATGTTCTTGAAGATTTAAACATTGTACAGGCATGTCAAATTACCATTTAGTTAGTTTGCAATTTAGTTAGTTTGCAATTTAGTTAGTTTGTAATTTAACAACATAGTAGTCATTAAAACTGTACAGAAGCCGATAGCTTAGCCTACTCTTTTCTTTCAGAAAATTACTTTATTTACCATATTAGAATGATAATAGTGCTTCATTAATCCTAACCACTGTTTAAATCATATAATTATAGATTTCATTATTTTAAAATTTACTATCTCCACTATCCTTGGTTTATATACTGCTCTACTTCCTTCCTTACTTTTCTGTAGCCTTAATGTGAATATAAAGGATGACAAAAAGGGGCTGATATACCACATGACACACAGTTAACCCACTTGTGTAGATCAAAGTGTTTCTTTTATATGTTGTTCAAACTATTAGACCTAAAACATCAGTCAGGGAAGTGGAAAAACATCCAGTTAGCAGAAAGAGGTGTTCCATTGCATGCCAATCATCTCTGAGTGCATGAATGCATGACCGCATGTGTATTTTGAGCATAGCTTTAAAGGGAACGCTCTAGAAATGGGCACAGTTTGATTCCACCTAAAACCAAAAAGCTTTTTATATTATTAAAAATTACTGACGTTCCCTTTAAAGTATTAATGTTCTATTCAGTATAACGTTCTTCATTGATCCAGTTTACATTTATTAACAGCTTCATCTGCCATGTGTTTCCTATTTTGAAGATCACAGATTTGAAGATCAATTCCTTCTGGGTAGATTCCTCTCCTGACGCTCCTGATTTTGACACCAGTCCTCAGGCCTTCAGTCCCTCATCTAACATTTATTACTTAAGCTGTCCGAGTCATGAAACAACCGTTATGATGCCAGCAGGATTCAGCCAATCAAAATGGTGAAGGAAAGTTGACGGGGACGTGTCGAAAACAAGACTGGGATGCGGAGCTGATCCTGATCCAGAGCCAAATCTTCATGTGTAAAAAAGGAACCTAACAAATTTGAATTCTAAGTGCTATGGATGTTACATTCCAGTGAGACGTGTGTTGTTTGTGGTAACATTATCGTTATTGTAAGTTTTGATGGAAATGTGTAAATCTGAGTAATAATAAAAGTCATTGATTAATATATATGTATACGGACAATCACATGATTGAGTCATGAACATGCTTTATCGGTTACATTCTGAGACGACCCACTGGTCTGTAAGCTCTCATTCTTGAAAGCAGACACCAATTTATGCTGGTTTTTAATTACCGTCTTGATTAGCATTGCAAAAAGCATTCAGGATCAGAGAACGCCATTGTGTCAAGCATTTAAATGAGATGTTTTATTAAAGACCACACCAGGCCGAATCAGCGTGGCTCTGAAACAGAGGTATGAGGGTCAGAAATATGAAAGAGACGATGCTAATTCCAATTCAGCACTTCGCCAATGGATCAAAGACCTGAGCAGCATTGATGGGTCTGAGAGTGAGGAGAACACAAAGAAGAACGAGAGCTCAATGCACTTTCTATTGAGGAACACAATGAATAGGTGGGTGAACATGAATAACAGCAATGCAGCAAATGAGAAAACTGCTGTTACACACAAGATTTTAAGATCAGTTTGTGCTTGTAACACAGTGTTTACAACTGTTTCGACTGCTCAATTTAAAATCAGAACTATGTACCAGACCGATTAAATATTGTCATTTTGCTTTATAAACAAATCAGGGTTTGCCTGCATGGTGCCAGCTTTCAGCAATGAGAAACTTAAACTGGAAATGTCATATTTAGCTCATTTTAAATGCCAAGACTTTTAATAAGGATTGTAAAATACTGGTAACACAGACGTTACTGTTTCTGTAACGATCAGGACAGGACAGTCTCTAGAAAATAGTTTTCCTCTGCTTAATACAAAGTTATATAATTCTTCATTGAAATATTCTGCTTTATGGCAAATGGTTTGAGCCAAAACACAGATTTTTAAAGCTTTGGTACTACGGGGCAATTTCTAATAATACATTACACCCAAAAATGACTGTTTCAATTAAATGCACTGTCGCCTCACAGCAAGAAGGTCCTGGGTTCGATCCCCAGGTGGGGTGGTCCGGGTCCTTTCTGTGTGGAGTTTGCATGTTCTCCTCGTGTCTGCGTGGGTTTACTCCGGGTGCTCCAATTTCCTCCCACAGTCCAAAGACGTGCAAGTGAGGCGAATTGGAGATACTAAATTGAGTAACTACCGTTCCTGTCATGAATGTAACCAAAAGTGTAAAACATGACGTTAAAATCCTAATAAACAATAAACAAACAATTAAATGTCATGACATACAGTATGATTTGATAAATCTGGGCTTCCACAATAGTGATGGATGGATGGATGAATGGACAGACAGACAGACAGACAGACAGACAGACAGACAGACAGACAGATAGATAGATACTTCAGAGCTCAGTTCAGTCCATTGTAACAATCACTTAAACCTACGTCTTTTTGGTCTGACATTGTGTGTATGGTCTATATATGCCTTGTGCTGGATGTTTTGGGTAGGTACTCAACGGGACCATGACCAGGATGAAGATTTGTTGAAATTTAAACCCTACCAGCACTAGGACCTGATAAAATACGGTCCTGTTACTCATACTAGCCTACTAAATAGTATATTTAAACAGTACACGTACTCTAGTAGTGCTGCTATTCTGACATACTACATAGTACGCTAGTATGTAGTATAGTAGCCGTACAGATTGAACCTGCTGTATAACCGCAGTTATGTCTCTTCTCCGTGTTTATTCTTCTCTTTTATTCATAACACTTAGTTTTTGGGAGGTGAAGGCAGATGAAAGACCTTACGCAGTGTTTCAAAATCAAAACTTAGGTAAGAAATGCTTTAATATTGATGATTTTAACAATTAGCAGTTGTTAGCAGTGATGCTAATGCAGGGTGAATGATCACGTGATGATGGAGAGTGACGCTGTTCAGGATTAACTGTTTATTTCTCCTCAGTTTTGTTCTTTAGTGTGTTAGCGGTTCTCCTGCTGGCTGTGCTCATCATGGCGGTGTGTGTGTATAAACCGCTGAGATCACGATGATGAAGGTAATTATTTATTTTATTATTTAATATTCAGGATGCTTTAACGTCAGGGTCCCTCATTATTACGTCAGATCCCCGTGGTGGAAGTGCGCATGCGCTGAAGTTTTATTCATGTTGTTGACATTTTAATATGGACACAACAATCTACAGTATTTCCCTCTATTTCCTCAGCTGATCCGCATCATTGATCTGGCACAGTTTTTACGCCGGATGCCCTTCCTGACACGACCCTCCCTATTTATCCGGGCTTGGGACCGGCACTAGTTGGTGCGGTTTATGCTTCCTAGCGGCCGGGTACCTATAGGACAGTTCAATGTCTCCAATTAGCCTGGCTGCATGTTTTTGGACTGTGGGAGGAAACCGGAGCACCCGGAGGAAACCCACACAGACACGGGAAGAACATGCAAACTCCGTACAGTAAGGACCTGGACCGCCCCACCTGGGGATGGAACCCAGGACCTTCCTGCTGTGAGGCGACAGTGCTACCCACTTAGCCACCGTGCCGCCCAATATGGACACAACAATAAATGTAATGAAATGTAATGCAATACTTATCACCTACAGCTAATTACTTTTACTGAGCAGTACATAAATGTCCAACCAGGGGGGTTTTGCTTTTACTTTCACCACCAAGGGTGCACCCCAAAACACCCCAAAACACCCCAAAGCTGAATTACATTTTCATCATTAAGCAGAGGCTTTTATCCCAAGCGTTTTACAATACAAGCAATTGAGGGTTAAGGGCTTTGCTCAAGGGCCCAACAGTGGCAACCTGGCAGTGGTGGGGCTTGAACTAGTGACCTTCTGATTACTAGTCCAGTACCTTAACCTCTAGGCTGATGCACCTCGATTCCTAGCTCCAACATCCTTTAGCCTAATGATTAGATGTTTGTCACAGTTGTCACAGCTCAGTTGGTTTGGTGAAGCATTTCAATCAGATTTTATAAGCCACAGGAGTCGAACAATTAAACACAGATTACAATCTTTAATTCTTTGTAATTTAGATTAAATTTTTAATGCTTTTGGTTGATGTAAAACATAATAAACCCTAAATATTTCCCACTGTGTGTGTTTTCTATTTTAATTTGTTTGCTTTACAGACTTTTGTTTGGGTTTATTTTATGTTTTTTTACATTTTATTTTAGTAGTTTTAGTTCTAGTTTACTGTAGTGGCCCTAATGGTGACTGAATCAGAAGATCTGGGATGTGGGACGGGTGTAGAGCTTCAGATGGACGACACATCTGATCTACAGAATTTCCTCCAGATGCACCTCGACTGAATAAATGATTCTGATTATTAAGGTTACAGAAGTGTAGTCTGCACTTCCACATGTGCACAACCAACGTGAGCTGAACAGTAAATGAATGTCTTGTCAGAAATTTAGTAATATATACTAAATGTTTATTTATGTACTTATTATTAGTAATAATTATGTTAAAACTACCTGTACACCTGTATTCAAAACCAAACAATGAACATGTAGTACTGAATGAATTTAATTAGTTTTAAAGCTGCTGTATTAATTTCTACACCTGCACTTTGATTGTATTTATTTATTTATTTATTTATTTGTTGATTGTGAAATTCCATGTCAGAATGAAGTTTTATCCGTTTTTATTACTGATAAATAAAAATAAAAAGAAAACCCCTCTCTCGATCCAGTGCTCCGGGAGTCTTATGTTAGCAGGTGTAAGTGTGGAGACGGACGTGTGATCATCACCCCCAGTTCAGAAAGGCTTGAGCATCGTCTCTGCTGGATGTGTAATTAAGGGTTAAGTAAACAGTTTCATTTCCTGTTCTCCGGGTTGTTCTTGGTGAGGTGCTCGGCATTAGTGCTGCATTAAGAGCCTCTTCACTCTTCACCCAGCTCTCATTAAAGCAGCAGAATGGAGGGTAGAGAGGATTGTGTTAATCCACAGCCATGACAACAGAGTAAACACATGGAGCGCTTCCCAACTCGTTCCTCAATAAATCATGTCTTAATGTGATTTAACATCTCACACTCGGTCATTCACTCCTGAGCTGGATTTGTGGCTGCTATACTGGTGGGCCCACACGTTCAGAATAAAAACAATATATTTTATATAGCCAGCAATAAAGGTTTTGTTTTTAGTGTCTGTCCTTTTATCTGGTTATATTTAATGTACTGAAGGTTTAATTTTTAATCGTCTAGCTTTGTTTTTTGCTTTCATTTGTCAACCCCCTAATTTCGTCACCTTTCCCCTTTTACCTACTTACTTGCCATTGTCTCTGTTCTGTAGCCGGGTCTTTTAGCCCTCTTCTAGATTCTCAACCCTTGTTTCCATGACTGGTTTTCTTGTGAACTTGTAAAACTTGATTTTATTGCATTTTAACCTGTTTCCCAGCCCTTTCTCCCCAAACCCTTGTTTTCTTCTCCTTCCTGTACTCCAACACTTGTCTCTGTTGTTTTTGTCCTTCTTGCTCCTGAACTTTAGTTTGCTTGCTCTTCTTGTGCCCTAACTCATGTATCCATGCACCTTTTCCTCCACTAAACCCTTTAATTACTTGCTCTTGTTCTCTGACATTTGCTCAGAGACCCATTGCTTCTTCCTGTGACATGTTTCCTTGTCATTTGCTATACCAGGGCTTCTTGTCTGTTTTCTTTACTTCCCCCGTCGTTCCTGTGACTTATTTTTCTGTATTTATTTGGACCTAGAACCCAAACAGTTTGTTTTGTAGATAATATTGATGGATTTACCTCAGTTTATCCAGCTACCTGAGTTTTTTAGAGAAGAGTTTGTGCAGTTTACTGCTGATCAGGCTCTCACGGCTAAACATTAATCAATATGTACATTCTCTTTCTAAAATCTGATTATTTAAGCTTTCCATTCATTCATGGCATCTGTGAGTACCATGTGTAATGCACATGATGGCTAATCAGATCTACATGTCTGTGTTCCAGACATTTACCCTCCTACTCAGCGTAGGAATACCTTTGTGCTTTATGTCAGTAAATTGGATTAAGAGATGCACATCAAATTCTGTGGCAGTGCAGGAAAGGATGGTTAAATAGTCATAAATCTGATGTGGTGCTGATGCTGGTATGAACGCGATCTGGAGAGGAGCAGTGCAGGTGTGTTACACTACCGCCACCTGTAGGTCACTGGGTGACATGTACATGTGTTGTAGATTGAAATAAAATATTCTGCACATTTTAACAAACTGTTATTATTTCTTTGCAGAATTTAACTTAATTTATCTACAAGGATGTATCTTCTAAAAATGTATTAATTTTACCCAAGAAAATCCAACTAAATATGGGCTTTGCATTAGACAATAGAACTCGCTGCTCATTTCTACTCTTGGGTGAAAAGTACTTTTAATATTTAAAAATGGAAGAAAAACTCCAAAATTGTGCAGGCTAAATCTTATAAAGTGCTTTTATTTAAGTGAAAACATTATTACTTTGGACATTAGTTTATAAATGCCATCTGCATTTCACCATGGTTAAATTTCACCACATACTCTCGGTTTATTATACACTTAATTAGCTTTTGAGATCAGTTATCAGTAAACCCTGATGTGGTAAAATCATCATGTTTGGCAATTAATTCTTGAAAAGCCAAGAAAACAGCAGAAATAAAAGGAACACTGCCTTTCCACTGCTGGCAAACACATCCACAGATAAGCTACTGTGTGCCAACATGTGGGTGTAGATTTTATCAAATGATGCTCATCACATTGCAGAACAGAATCGTTTCTTCAGTGATAATAAACAGCAGCTTATAGGAGTGTAAAAGTTGTTTTGCTACATCAGTACAGGTGGAACATTTAAGTACTCTTTAAAGACCCTTGTCGACTTCCCTCCACATCTGTGTAGTTTACCAATGCTACATATGTGGCTTGCTAACTAAACTACTGAAAGAGGGATGCTAAAAAAGCTATGCGACAAAAAGTGGATTTAGGAAAGTGTTTAGCTGGCAAAAATGTACAATCAGGCTTTTAATCTATCAGTAGGTCTGTGGAAACACTGCATTTTAGGAATTACAGTGCCAGCAGCTCTTGGACTTTTGGCACAACCAATAACATGATGAGCAAAATAAATACATGAGGGGAAGTGGACAAGGTGTGAAGCAGTATTTAAATGCAAACCAAGTTGTCACATTTATGGCACAGAAACAAAACATCCCAAGTAACCAAGTAGTATAAAAAGTAGGAACAGTAATAAGCATCCCAGATCTCTGCAATCCCACCAGCCCAGGAAACATTCAGAATGAAGAAGCCAAAATCATTCCCAGCTTTTGAAAAGGAAGCCGAAGCAAAACACCTTCAACGTATTTACTGAAACTGGGTTGAAGCGTTCTCCATTTAAACCACATTAATAAAAACACTTTAGACAAGTGTGGGTTAAAATGAGAAGGTCTGTGGTCGCCTACACTAGATCTTTCAGCTCGCTTGATCTTCACGAGGAGGCACGTTGGTTTCAGTATTGCTTCAGGAATGAAGGTGCTCGTGTGAACCAGGTATGTGATTATGGTGGTGCTTCTAACAAACCTGGAGTAGAGATGTGTCCTGTCGTGGCTTTATGATGTAACAAAGCTGACAGCCTCCTCCTGAATAGAACAATACTGTAGGGGTATCTATAATCTCATACAAGATTATCACCTGAGGATCTACAATAATTAAGCTCGTTTAAGACTCAGGTGTTTGAGATGAACAGGTTGGAACTATCATTGGCAGACGTTCAGCAGCTCCCAGAGTATTTTCATATCTATGTCTGAGGAACCGAAAGAACCCTGAGATTATTTTCTCATAACCACACACACTTTCACCCATTCATGAACACATACACAGCAGGTTTGGTGTTTCAATGACTTCCACACACTCTGTTAGAAAGCAGCTAAGAGTTCCTCTCTGAGACGCAGCAGCAGCAGCATCGTTCCAGGAGAGGTAAAGAAAATAAAGTAAAAAATAAACTTCTTATCAGTATAAATTACATGTTATTTAAGGAAATTCTATCAAAATGAACTTTTGTTTATCTAAACGCCATATATGCAGATATATTAATCGAAGGACAGGAAGTGGAAGTCGAGTGCAGATGAAAGGATCTGAGGAACATCAGGTAAACCCTTGGTCATTTCTCCTGGAGCGAGAGCTGCAGAATCTTTTCCAGCTCCTCGTCCTCTTCTCTCCGCCTCTTCTCCTCTTCCTCCTGAGCCTGACTGGAGAGCTTGAGGGCCAGCTGGAGATCAGAATCCGGACTGGAGGCGGAGACGCTGCTGGTCGGCGTGACGTCTCCTAAGTCGACGAGGACTCCTTCTGGGACGCTCCTGCAAAGGTGAACGAGAGGTTCACATCACGGTTAAAGCATGTCTGTGTTACATGGTGACGGACGCTCTCTGTATGCACTGCTGGCTGGTGGAAAGAAGCGAGCCAAAGGGGGCAAGTCGGCAGGCAAAATTAATCTGCCTTGAAGAACCTCAACGTCTACAGGAGCCTTTGTTCACTAATAAACAAAGCTGTTGAAATAGATCAGCCTGCTATGGGTGACAAAGCCACTTCTGATGCTCTAGGACTCCACCGAACCAAAGCGAGAGCCAATTTCCCAGAGGCTCATGCACAAAAATATCATTACTCACCCTTCACTTGGGCTGCTCATCATGCCGCATGACAAATGCCCATTAGAGTTGCCCCATGATTCCTAGCAAACACACACACACACTTCATATGAGTTCACAACACACACACACACACACAGTGTTTTCCAAACACACTCCGTCTCTGACACCGACCTGTCCGTCGTGGCCGCTGGACTCCAGCAGGCTCTGGTGGATGGCGTACTGCAGCAGCTCCTCGTCGTTGTTGACATTGTGGCGTGTGCTGGTGTGTCGGCTGCCGCCGCGTTGATGGTACTGGGCGGGAACGGTGAACACAGAGGGGCAGACACGGAACGGGGTGTCGTCCACTGCAAAAGAGCGAATTACAAACTATTACAAACATTAGACTCTTATACTTATAGCTAGTGTTGTTCCTGCTGTTTTCAGGTCATCCGGCAACCCTTTTTAAGTGACTACTGCGTTTCTTCTTACTTTCCTTATTGTTAGTCTTGGAGAACGTTTGTGCACCTGTCAGGGGACGACCTGTGGTTACACTAAACACCTCTGGGATGAATTAAACCTCAGATAAACCCCATACTTCATG